>NC_091133.1:109065080-109374455 GCF_040183065.1 Periplaneta americana | reverse complement strand
CGACGCCTGGCACGGTAGCTCCTCATCAAATCCTTTGAAAGGAATAAAAAGATGCTTAATTTTCAGAGCGATAAAATCAAGCACCATGTATTTTTAGAAGGTCTAGTTCCTTCCTACTTCGCTGAATCATGAAAATTACATGTTTTTGTATCCCAATTATTACACTGGCCTACAGTGATTTTACTACTGAGCAAAAACAAGTATTGATTACAGATCTGAAGTTCGTTTTTTTTTCTATCCCTTCACAATTTTATAATAATAATATTTTTAATTTTTACATTTTAATACATTTAGATCCATTTTATTTATTTTATTGTGATTTTACTACTGAGCAAAAACAAGTGTTGATTACAGATCTGAAGTCCGTTTTTTCTGTCACGTCACAACTTTAAAATAATAACATTTTTTTATTTTTACATTTTTAATACATTTAGATCCATTTTATTAATTTTATTGTGATTTTACTATTGAGCAAAAACAAGTGTTGATTACAGATCTGAAGTCCGTTTTTTCAGTCACGTCACAATTTTAAAATAATAACATTTTTTATTTTTATATTTTTAATACATTTAGATCCATTTTATTTATTTTATTGTGATTTTACTCCTGAGCAAAAACAAGTGTTGATTACAGATCTGAAGTCCGATTTTTCTCTCATGTCACAATTTTAAAATAAAAACATTTTTAATTTTTACATTTTAATACATTTAGATCCATTTTATTTATTTTATTGTGATTTTACTACTGAGCAAAAACAATGTTGATTACAGATCTGAGGTCCATTTTTTTCTGTCACGTCACAATTTTGAAATAAAAACATTTTTAATTTTTACATTTTAATACCTTTAGATCCATTTTATTTATTTTATTGTGATTTTACTATTGAGCAAAAACAAGTGTTGATTACAGATCTGAAGTCCGTTTTTTTCTGTCACGTCACAATTTTAAAATAATAACATTTTTAATTTTTACATTTTTAATACATTTAGATCCATTTTATTTATTTTATTGTGATTTTACTATTGAGCAAAAACAAGTGTTGATTACAGATCTGAAGTCCGATTTTTCTGTCACGTCACAATTTTAAAATAAAAACATTTTTAATTTTTACATTTTAATACATTTAGATCCATTTTATTTATTTTATTGTGATTTTACTATTGAGCAAAAACAAGTGTTGATTACAGATCTGAAGTCCGTTTTTTTCTGTCACGTCACAATTTTAAAATAATAACATTTTTAATTTTTACATTTTTAATACATTTAGATCCATTTTATTTATTTTATTATGATTTTACTACTGAGCAAAAACAAGTGTTGATTACAGATCTGAAGTTCGTTTTTTTTTCTATCACTTCACAATTTTATGATAATAATATTTTTAATTTTTACATTTTAATACATTTAGATCCATTTTATTTATTTTATTGTGATTTTACTATTGAGCAAAAACAAGTGTTGATTACAGATCTGAAGTCAGTTTTTTCTGTCACGTCACAACTTTAAAATAACAATATTTCTTATTTTTACATTTTTAATACATTTAGATCCATTTTATTTATTTTATTCTGATTTTACTACTGAGGAAAAACAAGTATTGATTATAGATCTGAAGTCCGATTTTTCTCTCATGTCACAATTTTAAAATAAAAACATTTTTAATTTTTACATTTTTAATACATTTAGATCCATTTTATTATTTTATTCTGATTTTACTACTGAGCAAAAACAAGTATTCATTACAGATCTGAAGTCCGATTTTTCTCTCATGTCACAATTTTAAAATAAAAACATTTTTAATTTTTACATTTTTAATACATTTAGATCCATTTTATTTATTTTATTGTGATTTTACTACTGAGCAAAAACAAGTGTTGATTACAGATCTGAAGTTCGTTTTTTTTTCTATCACTTCACAATTTTATGATAATAATATTTTTAATTTTTATATTTTAATACATTTAGATCCATTTTATTTATTTTATTGTGATTTTACTATTGAGCAAAAACAAGTGTTGATTACAGATCTGAAGTCCGTTTTTTCTGTCACGTCACAACTTTAAAATAATAACATTTTTTTTATTTTTACATTTTTAATACATTTAGATCCATTTTATTTATTTTATTGTGATTTTGCTACTGAGCAAAAACAAGTGTTGATTACAGATCTGAAGTCCGTTTTTTCTGTCACGTCACAACTTTAAAATAATAACATTTTTTATTTTTGCATTTTTAATACATTTAGATCCATTTTATTTATTTTATTGTGATTTTACTACTGAGCAAAAACAAGTGTTGATTACAGATTTGAAGTCCGTTTTTTCTGTCACGTCACAATTTTAAAGTAAAAATATTTTTAATTTTTACATTTTTAATACATTTAGATCCATTTTATTTATTTTATTGTGATTTTACTACTGAGCAAAAACAAGTATTGATTACAGATCTGATTTCCGTTTTTCTGTCACGTCACAATTTTGAAATAATAACATTTTTTATTTCTACATTTTTAATACATTTAGATCCATTTGATTTATTTTATTGTGATTTTACTACTGAGCAAAAAGAAGTGTTGATTACAGATCTGAAGTCCGTTTTTTCTGTCACGTCACAACTTTAAAATAATAACATTTTTTATTTTTTACATTTTTAATACATTTAGATCCATTTTATTTATTTTATTCTGATTTTGCTATGAGCAAAAAGAAGTGTTGCTTACAGATCTGAAGTCCGTTTTTTCTATCACGTCACAATTTTAAAATAATAATTTCAATTTCATTATCTATAACAATATTATCACTGCTTTTAGTATTAATGGCCAAATATTCTGTCTTCTTATAATGTATAGAAAGACCCCAGGTTTCATAAAATTTGTTTAATCTTTTGACCATAAATTCTAAATCAAAAAGATCTTGGGCAATCACTACTTGATCGTCTGCAAATTGTAAATTAAATAGGAATTAATCTGATACTTTTATTCCCAGTCCTTGACAGCTTTGTTTCCATTGTTTCAATACCTGTTCGATGTATATATTGAACAGTATTGGTGATAATCTGCAGCCTTGTCTCAACCCTTTGGAGGTTTCTATTTGTTGTGAAAAGATTTTTGTGCGAGATCGTGCGTATTTGCTTGCTTTCCGCACAAAATCAATATGCGGTAAGTGTGAAATACCACATTCGTATTCCCAACGTAACATACATAACAATTTCCCTCCTCTTACTGCTTAAGCGCCATATTCATTTTACTGCTTTAGGCTTTTAACATATTATTTTTAGAGACGTTTAACATAGTAATAATTATGAATTGGAAACTTACCACTACAATTTCACCTAAATTGCACTGTTAATTATTGTTTTTAAACATTTGCAAAAATTAAGTAAACTCTACAACACCACCACTCTGCATTTGTAATGCAAGTAACATTAAGGAAGCCGTGAAAAAATCAACAAGATTCCAGATGCCGATGTTATTACTGCAATATGTTATATAAATAATATTGTTAAAATATTAAAATGAAAAATAAATCATTACATAACCTTACCGTTTATTTTCAGTTCGTATTTATAGACTGGGGAAAAAGAAGACAGACGTATATCTCGGCCTGCTGGAATATAGTAAACACAGAAAACATTTTATAGCAACAATGTTGAAGATAGATCTTTTTGTTTTTAAAAGTTGCCGTCATTGAACAGAAACCAAGATGGAGATTTCATTGCAACTAATTAGAAATTCCTCTTTCAGGTATGTAATAAACGATCTTCTTACAAAATAATGTACGATACACGAGCGGTATGTTTTATTTTCATGTTCTCGGAAATTAAAAAAGCTCAACTACGTTTCGCTTTTTCAATCTTTTCCTCGAACATGAAAACGTCAACATACCGCTCTTGTAACGCATATTACTATTCCAATTTTTATACAAGATCTATTATCGTTCTACATTTCTCTTATGACGGCAATTAAATAATAATAATAATAATAATAATAATAATAATAATAATAATAATAATAATAATAATAATATACCTATTCATGAATGGACAAGAGTATTTCGAGTAAATGGGGAAAAATGTGAAGATCCCTACATACTCGTAAGCAGTGATGAAACTGAATGCTAGTGGCGCGTTAATAAGCGTTGGCATTGGAAGCAGTGCGTGTCGTACAGGCGCCTTGTAATAACACGGCGCGTCACTCAGCAGTCATAATCGCCCACTGTTCCAACGTCCAGTCATCGTGCGCTCATGGCTGTTGATCTCAGCTGATGGCTGTGTTGGCCGGACAGACAAGCAGACACATTATGGAATAACATTTCTCACTTTCATACTGGGAAAATTTAGTGTCAGTGAACAAATCTATTTCCAAATTTCTATAATAATAAAAATATTTCTTTCTTTTTTTTATTTTTTGCACGTCAAAATTAGGATCAAGAGATAGATTATTATGTAATATGTGGTATGATACATTATAAAGGGTGTTAAAAAAACATTCATTATTTTGAGAGGTGGCAGTATTCATAAAAACAAAAAAATCTAATAAACATCATCATAATCATCATCGTCCTTGCAGGTATTAGGCCTAGTGCCTGTTACGGTCTCCGTCCATCTTTTCAGGGTGCGTCCCAAAGATCGTCTTCCATGTGGTATATAGCGGAGAATTTGTCTTGGGAGTCTGGAACGGTCCATTCTATTGACATGGTTAAGCCATTTTTATCTATAGTGGTTGAGATGTTCATAAATAGGTTTAATTTTCAATTATTTTGTAATTAGTTCATTCCTTTTGTGGTCAAGCAAGCTGTAGCCGGCAGTCCTTCTTAGAAATCTCATTTCCGCAGTTGTTAGGCGTTGAACATCTGAGTTTCGGACAGTCCAGGCATGAGGACAAGTCTTGCTAGAACTTTATATGATTTTAACCTGGTATGTTTTTGGGTTTTCGTGGTTGTGAAAACCTGGTTGATGGTTCTTAAGGCTCCATTAAAATGTTGAATTTTTTCAGATATATCAGTAACAGGTAAATATGTCAAATTATAACCTAAATATTTAAATGAGTTTACCTGTATGGTTTCCAATGCAAATTTTACTCCTAACTGGCTGTTTACCTTGGAACGCCATAATTTTTGTTTTGTTTGGGGAAATTTTCATATTGAAATTTTGTGCTATTATATTCAGGTGATGTATTGAGTATTGCAGCTCGTCTTCATTTGTAGCAAGAAGAAGCTGATCGTCTGCATATAATAATGTATCTAGAGTACAATTTCGGAAGAGCGGGATGTTTCCATGAATTGTTAGTCGCCAATGTCTGATGATGGAGTTGATGTATATATTGAATAAAAGTGGTGAGAGGGGGCATCCTTGAGGAACTCCACAGTTTATCGGTCTCCATTCGGTATGTTCTGATCCAATAGTAATTTTGATAATATTGTGGTTATATAATTCGTAAATTGTTCTTATAATAGCTTTTGGAATTGAATCGTCTGCCAAAATTTGAAAGAGCTTATTTCTGTCAACACAGTCGAAAGGTTTTTCGCTCTAATAAACATGCGTCCTAAAATTAGTATCCTCCGAAATATGAGTGCTAGTTCATCAATATAATATTAGATGCTGAATGTAATTTTCATTCATTGTAACAAATCCTTCTTCGCTTTGTTACTCTTCTGCTTACTGTATTTCCGATATGACATTATGAAACTCTATATCCAGTAAGAAGCAAAGACCTCACATTAGCAGATACCCTGTTCTAACAAAACTAATTTGAAATCCTTTGTTCGTACAAATTTTCAAGTGATGCAACAATAAGTGACGCAATAGACCTATTTATATTATTATAATTATTGACCATGTTTTCTGTCATAATTAGGGACCGGATTTTTATGTAATATCGAGGTGTGAAATATGTACATATTTACTTACTTACTTACACATGGCTTTTAAGGAACCCGAAGGTTCATTGCCGCCCTAATATAAGCCCGCCATCGGTCCCTATCCTGTACAAGATTAATCCAGTCTCTATCATCATACCCCACCTCCCTCAAATCCATTTTAATATTATCCTCCCATCTACGTCTCGGCCTCCCTAAAGGTCTTTTTCCCTCCGGTCTCCCAACTAACACTCTATATGCATTTCTGGATTCGTCCATACGTGCTACATGCCCTGACCATCTCAAACGTTTGGATTTTAAGTTCCTAATTATGTCAGGTGAAGAATACAATGCGTGCAGTTCTGTGTTGTGTAACTTTCTCCATTCTCCTGTAACTTCCCGCTTAGCCCCAAATATTTTCCTAAGCACTTTATTCTCAAACACCCTTAACCTATGTTCTTCTCTCAGAGTGAGAGTCCAAGTTTCACAACCATACAGAACATCCGGTAATATAACTGTTTTATAAATTCTAACTTTCATATTTTTCGACAGCAGACCGGATGATAAGAGCTTCTCAACCGAATAATAACACGCATTTCCCATATTTATTCTGCGTTTAATTTCCTCCCCAGTGTCATCTATATTTGTTACTGTTGCTCCAAGATATTTGAATTTTTCCACCCCTTCGAAGGATAAATCTCCAATTTTTATATTTCCATTTCGTACAATATTCTGGTCACGAGACATAATCATATTCTTTGTCTTTTCGGGATTTACTTCCAAACCGATCGCTTTACTTGCTTCCAGTAAAATTTCCGTATTTTCCCTAATCGTTTGTGTATTTTCTCCTAACATATTCACGTCATCTGCATAGACAAGAAGCTGATGTAACCCGTTCAATTCCAAACCCTGCCTGTTATCCTGAACTTTCTTAATGGCATATTCTAGAGCGAAGTTAAAAAGTAAAGGTGATAGTGCATAGTGTACATATTTATGTAAGAAAAATAAGCTGAATTTGTACCAAAATATGTAAAATCATGAAAACATTTAATATCAATATATGGCAGGTATAGGATACGTAAGACTCTCCAGTTGTGATTTCATAGAGCACCCAATTTTTTACCGCACGCTTGACACATTACTATTTTTCCATCTGTAGTGAAAGCTTCGTCCATCGCAATCCGTGATTTTATTTTTGTCGTTAGGGTTGAAGATACAGGGACCATTTTAGTTAGTTAAAATCAGTAGATAAACTCACTTGCACTTTATACTGTAAGTACTAAAACTAGAGAACTGAGTGAAGTGAATGACACAACAGTACTGCAAGCACGGTTTCGTTTACTGGATTAGGAGAATAAGATATGTGGGATACATGCATTTTAGCTGCTCCCTGTAAGAAACAAAGTACCTACTGAAACCTCAATCTATAGGCAAAGTAACTTTCCTGTCTCATTCAGAAAGGTAGGATTATTCCAGCCGAGAACCATACTTACCAATTCCTCAGAAAATCCCATTTCCGTATAGGTCTACTAAATTTAAAGTAAAGAGGTCAAGCAATAACCTGAAAAGCTATTTATTTTAATCTTTCAACATATTTCCAGTTTGTTCCTTTACTCCAGCTTCTTTTCAAAATTCGGCTACTTTATTGCGGCTCATGCCAGACTTGACATGGGTTTTCCCTGGAAAGATTAGGAAGAGGGTGGGTAAGGTTCCAAATTGCATGGGAACGGCTTGTTAAGATGTATGCAGAACAATTATATCCCTTCTTGGGTAAGTAAAAAGTTTTTTTTTAAATCTGTGTATTTCAAATTGTAAACTTCCCCAGCAGAAGTTTTTTTCCCCCCTTTAGTGAAGTAGAAATGAATAAAACCCCTAAATATATAGATTTATGTAATACCAATTCATAATATGTAATGTGGGGTAAATATGTAAAAATATGTAGTATCAAATTTTAATATGTTAATGGTAATTACAAGATTCGCAAAGATTTGTTATTTATATACGGTTAGGTTGAAAGGAATATAATATATAATTACATAAAAATCCGGTCCCTAGTCATAATCGGTGCATATTTTCATGATTTGCATTCATTTCAGAGAATGCTCTAAGTAAAAAATACAATTTAAAAACCACTGGGACTCACTGAACCCCTAAAATTTGTTCACGAAACCCTGAGGTTCCGCGGAACACACTTTGAGAAACACTGCTCTAGATCATTGCTGAATATGACATTACATTTTGTTTTGAAAAGAGAAACTCCTACAAATACAAAGCTAGAACTACATTTTTAAATACCCGAGCAGTCCTCATGCCTGAAAGATGCTGCGGCATGATGCAATCGTGTGAAAATTCAGGTTTGCTTACTTAGCAATACAGTTTTCTGTCATTCTTCCTGTTATATGCTTGGAGTACTCTTTGTCCTTTATGGCAGCTGACAAATGGTGAGAAGATTTCTAAAATAATAATTCAGCTTAGGCTGGCTATTTGATTATTTTTGCGAGGTTTCTTCCAATTGTCAAGCGAATGTCAGGTAATCTCATGCCGAATCCGTCTTATGTCGCTTTCACCAATTCCACCTACACTAGTTAAACTCGCTGTTGATACAGAGTCATTGAACATCATCACAATCATCATCACTACAAGGTTTAGGCACTCTTGTGCCTGTTCCGCTTTCAACATTGTGACTTCATGTCTGTTCTCTCCAATTTTAACTGGTCTTCCAATAGCTCTTCCTCCTCGTGGTCTATAGTTGTACACTTTTAGTGTTATTCTGCTATTACTTACTTACTTACTGGCTTCTAACGAACCCGGAAGTTCATTGCCGCCCTCACATAAGCCCGCCATTGGTCCCTATCCTGAACAAGATTAATCTATTCTCTATCATCGTATCCCACCTCCCTCAAATCCATTTTAATATTATCTTCCCATCTACGTCTCGGCCTCCCTAAAGGTCTTTTTCCCTCCGGCCTCCCAACTAACACTCTATATGCATTTCTGGATTCGCCCATACGTGCTACATGCCCTGCCCATCTCAAACGTCTGGATTCAATGTTCCTAATTATGTCAGGTGAAGAATACAATGCGTGCAGTTCTGTGTTGTGTAACTTTCTCCATTCTCCTGTAACTTCATCCCTCTTAGCCCCAAATATCTTCCTAAGCACCTTATTCTCAAACACCCTTAACCCATGTTCCTCTCTCAAAGTGACAGTCCAAGTTTCACAACCATAAAGAACAACCGGTAATATAACTGTTTTATAAATTCTAAGTTTCAGATATTTTGACAGCAGACTGGATGATAAAAGCTTCTCAACCGAATAATAACAAGCATTTCCCATATTTATTTTGCGTTTAATTTCCTCCCGAGTATCATTTATATTTGTTAGTGTTGCTCCAAGATATTTGAACTTCTCCACCTCTTCAAAAGATGTTATTCTGCTATTATCCATTAAAATAACCCATTAAATGGGAGTAGAATGATGAAATGCTGCAAGAGTCGCTGATGGTCAAGATGTTTTGTTGGTGCCCTGTCCTTCAGGAGTTATCGCACGCTGGATATTTGCTATTGATCTATGTTTTCACCCCGCAGCCGTGCATTGGCTTCATGCATGGCTTCCACGTGTCCAGAGAGATCAGTTCCTGGCGTTGAAACCTTACAATGACTCTGAGTCAACTTAGGTCGTAATATAAGCAGCACTTAATTACAGAGGCTCGAATCCTAACCAGATGTGTGCTCGGTGTACACCAAATGGTGTTTGCGTGGGCTGAAAACAGGGCATGAATGGGCAGTAAAAGCATTTTTGATGTGTATGTCCTGACATTGCGGCTTTATTTTGGGGGACGAATCTTAGAGTCTTCATTTAGTAGCAAAAATGACGGGAGATTCATCCAATCCCTAAAATTGCATGAAACATTTCTGTTTGTGATTGTTATTATTAGCCTCACCATGACAACAAGTTTGTTCCTGATAGTTCTGGTGGTCTTGTTATCAGTATGCACTTTCCTGCAGTATCGCCAGATATTAACTCAGCAGATTTTTGGTTGTCGAACTATCTGAAGGAAAGAGTGTTCTTGAGCAAACCTGCGACAATTGAGGGGTGCTCTGCAATAACAAGATATGTGTAAGAATTAGGTTTCTAGCAGTAAGTAAAAATGACATTGTTTTCATTAACAAAGAAAGACCTTTGCAAATCTGCGTTTTTGAATTAATATTATTGACAGTTTATATGTATAAATTTCATGTATTATTGTACAAAATCTCGTCATTGAATTTTTTATTTTAATACATTAACAGTAAAGTACTCCGACTTACCTCGTTATTGCTGTCATGCGATGAAACTTGCCTTGTTATTGCAGTCATACGGTACAACTTTCCTTATTATTTCATACGCATAAGAACTTGCAGATGCTTTCTAAGGTTGCTAAGTGTAATAAGGATTAAAATGTAATACACGAACATAATAGTACATTATGCAACGAGCCTATAATGGTAGTAATTAAGACGCGAGTATGTTTATGAAACGAGCGCAAGGCAAGTTTCATACGACTTTTTATGCTCGACCATATTTCTAACTTGAAATTATTCATAAATATTCATGTTATTCTTATCTGACTGGGGAGCGGAACTGACCTCGTGCAATATCTCGTAAATTGTGAGATGTGCGCAGACGCGAAAGTATTGATTTTTCCGAGAAAGAAATGTCATTGACCTTGATATAATCCAGAGAGTAAAATAAACATTAATCTTGATATAACCTTGAAATTAATTTAGGCATTGAAAAACGAGATGACAAATTGAATTTATTTGAATATTATTACAATTAACGCTAATTATTATAGTAACAGAACATAACCTTCTGCGACAGTATTGGATTTCCAGCCTCTGTGACGTTTCGCTAGTTGTCTTTCGATTACATATCCGAGAATAATCGATACTTGCGCTTTCATATTGCTACAATGGTGTTTTTTGATTGGTGGAACACCTGAACTTTAATGAATAGGTGTACTTTAATAAGGGGTCCATTAAAGGGCTGCTACCAGGTGTATAATTATTACATTTCGGCATGGTCGAGCATGAAATAATTTAAGAGTTGAACTTTATTTTTATAATACGAGTACAAGTTAAGTATACATTACATGATATAAAGAAATAGAACCTGTGTATTTTCTTGTATATCCCAGTACTTTTAGGTAATGGTGGAAAAAATTGTGACTTCTCAAAATCGACATAAATCCAAAACAATGGCATCAACTTATGAGTATTGTTACAGTATTGCTTCGAAAACGTTGTCTTCACACTGATTTGATCAATTTATAAAGGAATATTTTATATCATCATTCAGTATTCCAGCTCGGATTCATCACATTCAGAATCTAGTGCTTCTGACCTATATGCAGCTTGGAAAAGCGTGTGATAGTACTGTCTGCTCCCTTCAGTGACGTCTGAACGTTTGCACCGACACTAGAGCTCTCTACTGTCTACGTAACGAAACTGCGACATAGTCATGTCACAGTCTATATACAGTCACGAAGGTCAATACGTAGTAAATATGCATCCATAGATAGTTGCTAACCACTAGGATCGCTACTATCGCCTCATTACAGACAATGCGAAATAGTACCTGCACAGTCTATTGTTTCTAGTACCCTCATAAACTCAAGATTCGTGACTGTGTATACTAGACTGTGGTCATATAATAAACCGTGCATAAGCAGTAAGATATTTCATATTCGCCAACTTTGTGATGGAACAGCAAACTAAGTGCATTTGCTTTGTATTTCTAATGCTGGCGACTATACCGAGGTATGTGTACATACCTTGTTATTGCAGAGCACCCCTCAATTGTGAATGATCACATTTAAATACATGTATTTTAACAATTTTTCCGTTCTCATTTCCGTTCCCGGTTTATTGTGGACCAGGTCTTACTTGTACAAGAACAGAATGGTGGACGCAACATCTACGATGAACTTACGGCAGTAGATGTATGTATGTATGTATGTATGTATGTATGTATGTATGTATGTATGTATGTATGTATGTATGTATGTATGTATGTATGTATGTATGTATGTATGTATGTATGTATGTATGTATGTATGTATGTATGTATGTATTTATTAACACTACAAGTGATGTATAATATACAATAATTACAGTTACATGAAATAAAATAAAATAAACATAAATGAAATAAAATAAAATAAACGTAAATCTATAAATAGTAGATGCAGTAAACCTAGGACTATAAATAAAAACTATTCTATAATAACGCCTACGATAAGCAAAAGTAAATCTAACTTATAAGTACTTCTATTTCACCAAACTATTACCAATTTAAGTAATTACATATCACCTTAATTAATTACATACGAACTTAATTACATATCATCTTAATTAATTACATATCACCTTAATTTATTTACATATCAACTAAATTACATATCATCTTAATTAATCATATACCAACTTAATTAATTGTATATCAACTCAATTAGTTACATGACACAACTTAAATAATTACACTGCACCTCCAATTACATTTTCAGTCTAATCTTTTCAACCTTTCCTTAAATGTATTGATTTTGAGAGGACCACCCTGAAAGATTGCCGCAGGTAAGCTGTTCCAGTCTACTATTGTGCGGTTAACAAAGGAAAATTTTGCCACGTCCGTTCCTTGTGATGCTTTGTGATGATGCAAAAGATTTTATTTCTTGTGTAATATGCCAGTGCCAGAATTTTTTAAGATTGTGTAGAAAATGAAGAAATATGAGCAATTAACATGACCCCTTCTCTTTAAAAACGCTATAGATCTATTTCTAAAATGAAGTCCCTCCTGTTTTAAATCAGAATGTGTAACCGCAAGATTATTTCGATAGTAGTTTTCAAAGTGTAAAAATACAAAGGTTTATGAAATAATGCTGAAAGGAGTAGCAATTATATACTGAATTGGTGATATTTCTGATTCTTGTATTGAGCCTTGAGCAGGCAGACGCAAGACTTTGTGGGTCAATTCTCAGTGCTATCTTCGTCGCAAATAATCTCTGATATTGGAATTATCAACCTAATTAACACTTCATGTTCTCCCGTTTGTAAAATTCTTGTTATTGCCTGCAATTTCTCAGTTAGGCAACTTCGTGAGTTAAATATTAACACTGATTTATTTAAAGTAATGTTCCTTTTAAATGGACATGTCAGTCGAAGTCTAAGCATATGTAATACATTGTGATTGATGCGGCATGGTGCTACATACTATTTGTGTGTTAGTTCGCTTTGTGACGATAATTTCCGCGGTTCGTTTGTTTGACGTCATACACTCATATCGAGGCCTGCCTCCTGCTATATTTTGTTTGTGGGTAATCGAAATAATGACCATTATGTAACGGTTCTTTCCGTTTTATTTATGCAGGTATCTCATCCCATCTTTGTTCTCTTGTTACTGCTACACAAGATAAATTATCACACAACCAGTTCCATTTATATCCAGTTTTAATGCATTCATAATAATATTGGCTTCTGTAATTTATGCTTTCCCTTCCCATTAACTTTGATGGTGATTACTTTAACATACCATTTTACCAGTTCTGTTCTGAACTCAGAACGTAAACGCTGTTGTTTGATATGCAGTACATGGGTACTTGAAGCATAATCTGTGGCTCAAGTTCTGGCGCTCTGGGCTTCCATCACGGCGGCCCGAGTTTTTATCCCCGGTCAGATAGTGGACAAAGCAGAAAGACATTTCAGAGGGCTTTCTCTCGAGATACTTCATTTCTGTCACTCGCCATCTCCCACTTATTTTTTTCTATCCCTATAATAGTAGAAATAGGCTGGGCTGAAGTCTTGTAGTAGTATGGGTTTCCAATGTTGATTACTGGTCAACAATGATTTTGTTAAATGTAAAATTTCTGCTGTCTCTTTTGTAATTTCATCTGCTGATTCCAAAAATAAAGTCAGAATTTTTCTACCACTCACCATTTTTGTTGTTGTAATTTTAGAAAAATTGGTTTATTTTTATTGCTATACGTCAGTGATGTCAAAGCAAGCGCATTTTTCTGACCGTGACGTCGTGCGCGGGCATTAAGCGCTAGGTATGGAAAGAGAAATAAGCAGCCTATTGGATTAAGAAAACAGAGGTGCACAAACTTCAAACGGAACGTGAAATTCTATGTCGTTAATTTTATATGGCTTCTTTCTGTTTGTTATTTTCTGTATTGTCTGTAAAACAAAAGTACTAACACCTATTTCTTAGCCTAATATTGCAGTTGTGTTTTAAACGTTAATAACATAATAAAGAGTAAAAAAGGAATATTCACACAAATTCCATAATACCTACAACTATACTGTACTAAGTGAATTAAACACATCATTCATAAAGAAAGTGTTATCCCAAAGAAAGACACTAAATATGACATGATAAGTTGAAATTGATATTGAGGGTATCTTTAGCCTTATAAAAGTAATCAAAATAATATTTTAGTACAAAGCAAAGTTGTCTAGGTATATGTTTTAACTGTAACTAATATTACATAATAAAACTATTATCGCATTATGCTTTTAGGTGATATTGGTGCGCAACTTTCTGTTATCAGAATATTAAATTATTTCGAAATCTGCTGAAGCTATAGACCTGACGTTGTACCAACACATAGGCACATATCTTTTGTTTGTGATGTAACAGTATTTTCTTTGTTAATTCATTTCCTTACAAACATTTTCCATGCGAATATTTTCAAACATTTTAATACATTATCTTCAGTAATACGCATTTACGATAGATTAGATTTACAAAACATTGTTCCTGTACCTATAAGGCTACTAAATAAATATATCTGAAAATTTCACTTTCCAGTAAAAAAGTTGAGAAAATATTCCTTTTGAATAAAAAAGCAAACTTGTGAAAAATGAGCATTAAAATTAAAACTTACAATCTTATATTACACTTATACTTCTCAGACAAATCTAAAAATTAACATGGCTACAGTTTTAATAAGTTCTCTTCTCTTTACCCATTGAATCAGTGCTGACCATCCCTGTATATAGCTTGACCAAGCAGCATATACTACCTCTTTCGTCTGTCTCTTTCCTTTCCGCTGTAAAGCGCTCAGGCTCCCCTGGGCTCTAAAGCGCACGCTTGCTCCAATGGGCATCAGTTGACATCATTGCTATATGTATAGAGCCCTTAACATATTATTGGAAAAAATTATTTTATTTGATTGCTTTAACAATTATTGACCTACAGGCTAACTTTAGACAATTTTATTGTTGCCTGTGAAGTAAGAATTAATAAAAACGAATTTTATTTCTCATTAGACTGTAAAAGTTAGTATTAATTCTCAGCATAATTTCTCGGTTTGGAGATATCCCCAGATTTAACATTTTCTGACTTCTTTCTGTGGGAACATCTCAAAGCAAGAGTGTTTCAAACCATACCAAACTCTAGCCAGAATCTGAGGGACAGGATACAGGCTGAAGTGCAAGAAATCAACGAAACCCCAGGTTTATTGCAAAATGTCATGAACAATTTTCGTGTAATTATAATATCAATTTTTGTTTACCACCTGTGCTTATCTTAATATAAGATAAGCACAGGTGGTAAACAAAAATTGATATTATAATACAGTGAGCTTATCGGCATCTCCAAAATGAAACTAATTTTCGTGTAAGATTACAACAGGTCATAAGATACCAAGGGGATGACTTGAAATGTGTAATTTTCAAACAAATGGAGACATTCCAATAAATTGCATTATTCAAGCTATATAATTACTGTGTTATTTTTTAATTTTTAAACCTTATAGTCCCTTTACAACAGCATGTTGAAACTCGCCAGAACCAAATGCCGGACCCTGCTATTATGTGTTAATTTCCTTTTGATTGCGATAGGGAAGTGAACGTTTTATTTAAAGTTAAGTGAAGATCCTGCCATTGTATTGTGTTAAGTGTAAATTATGTGGAACATTTAGTAGCTTTGTCTCTCGTTTACAAGACCTTCATGTTCAGAGATCTGTATAAATTCCAGTGCACATTATCTTCCCTGTCACTCATTCTGTCAATCAAATACAGGGTATTAATCCAGTAGGCCGCATATCTTCGGAGTGATTAACGATTTATGGAGCGCTGAACTGATTTATTGTTTTTTTGTTATTCCGCATTTTAATCTTTTGAGTAATTTTAAAAGTGGATTTTTACAACGTTGTAATATCGAAGATAAGAGCTGGCACGTCACATGTTTTATGATTTGTGAACAACATATTCGATATCGCAATAAATCACATTATCATTTTTACTAAAAGGCAGTACATGACAATGTCACCAAGTAACCAATTTTATTATACCGGGCTTTCATTTCAAAACTTTCCAGTCTAAATAACTATTTCAATTATATTATATTTAAACAAAAAACACGTCAATTTAGATATTGAGTAGGAAGTTTAAAACCAGTGCTAATCGAATTTCATGTTTCACGCCCTCACTCCTCTATTTCCCCCTTTGACATTTCAAATGGTACCTGTATTATAACGCTTAAATTTTAAAGAGTTATTGTTTATACATTTCATCCATTTGTCTCGCATCTTTTGTTAATTATCGTTACCTAGCAACCTAGAGTGGTGTAATTATTAGTTGCTTATAGAATGAAAAGACAGTTTATTTTGGGTAATTTCCTAGATTTAATTAACTGAATTTTCTAAATTAAATGTTCAAAAGGGCTAACAACCCATCACCATAAAAACAGCTTGTTATGAAACCTAACAATAAGCCTCGGAATGAGACTGATTCTCCTGTACGACTACAGCAAAGGAATAAGGTTATAAGATTTGGTACAAATATCTTAGAGCAACAGTAACAAATACAAATGACACTCGGGAAGTAATTAAACGCAGAATAAATATGGGAAATGCCTGTTATTATTCGGTTGAGAAGCTTTTGTCATCTAGTCTGCTGTCAAAAAATCTGAAAGTTAGAATTTATAAAACAGTTATATTACCGGTTCTTCTGTAAGGCTGTGAAACGTGGACTCTCACTTTGAGAGAGGAAGAGAGATTGAGGGTTTTTGAGAATAAGGTTCTTAGGAAAATATTTGGGGCTAAAAGAGATGAAGTTACAGGAGAATGGAGAAAGTTACACAACGCAGAGCTGCACGCATTGTATTCTTCACCTGACATAATTAGGAACATTAAATCCAGACGTTTGAGATGGGCAGGGCATGTTGCACGTATGGGCGAATCCAGAAATGCATATAGAGTGTTAGTTGGGAGGCCAGAGGGTAAAAGACCTTTGGGGAGGCCGAGACGTAGATGGGAAGATAATATTAAAATGGATTTGAGGGAGGTGGGATATGATGATAGAGACTGGATTAATCTTGCTCAGGATAGGGACCAATGACGGGCTTATGTGTTGGCGGCAATGAACCTCCGGGTTCCTTAAAAGTCAGTAAGTAAGTAAGTAAGTAAATGTTCAAAATGTGCTCCATTATTTTCCAGACTGTAATAGAGCCTATTTCGGAAATCGTTCTGAAGATATTCAAGAACTGGAAAATAGAATAACCCAATAATATAAGCGGATGAGTCGCGAGAAGTTCTGAAATAGACTTATTCCTGTCTAGCCAACAATGGAGTACATTTACAAAATTAAATTTAATAAATTATTTTACGAAATTACCAAAAAAAACTGTCTTCTCATCCTACAGCCAACTGACAATCCAGGTTGCCAGGCGACGATAGAAAACAAAAGATGTGAGAAAAATTGAGATGTATAAACCACCGCCTGCTCGATTGCATCCATGCAGCCGCCTTACACTGCCTGCTCATTCAATGGTCAATCATGTAACATGAATAGGAAAAAATTATAGCTAGATGGCAGCTCCTTCCGGCCAGTAAAATTACTTGTGGATATAGGTTCAATGCTTTATGTTTGTAGTATGTGATTAAAATGTTTTGCGATACTATATATTCTTCTACCTCTTCGTAATTCATTACATTCTTTGCTCTTGAAAGAACAAGAAAACTGGATACTTTTTTCTGTGTGGAACTTCCTTACTTTACGAAGTAGAGGTTTCACGAATTTATCCACAACAGTTTCTGATACAAGTTGCTGATGGTTGTTATTCCTAACACACTTCAATATGTCACATTGGCAGAAAATAGATAGAACAGTTTTTTTTTTCCAAGTTTGGAGCAGACATACGAATTAGCATAGTATATTTGGTGCTGCCACCTACCATTTCAGCGAAAGCATTGTTGGGATGGTCTTATGAGAAGGCAGTATAAGCAGCCATCAGATTTGTTTAAGCAGGCGGTGGTATAAACATTTGAATATTATTTCACTTTTTTTGTTAAGTTTATTTATACACGCTTTAACATCTGTGATCATATCGCGTGTATTAGAAACTGTGGGTATACCGGTAAGCCTTTTTCACTATTGTTGAGTTCCTGTTTCTGTTGTGTGTTGCGAAAAGCTTGTGTTCATGTAACTGGTTATAGATTTTGATTAATGTTTATGATATTGGTGATTGAGGTGGCGATTAATCATGGCATGTAAATTTCCGAACCGGCATTTTCCTTTTTATCTGAGTGAAACCATACAGTCAGGAAGCTTGAGTTTTGAGGGTGCTAGAAACAATAGACTGTGACGGTTCTATTTTGCATTGCCTGTAATGAGGCGATATTAACGATCCTAGTAGTGAGCAACTACCTAATGTTTGCATATTTACTACGTATTGAGCTTCGCGACTGCATATACTAGACTGTGGTGAAACCATGAAAAACTCCAATCAAATTGATCCGCCAAGGGATTTAAACCCTGTACCTCCCGAATGCGAGTCTCAAACGCTACTATCTGAGCCAATTCGCTCGGTTCAAACCAAAAATACAATATTAACAATTCCCCTCAATATATAAATTTACGTGTTTTTGTTTAAATTAAATGTAATTGAAATGAATAGTATTATAGCGTTTTAACTGAAAGATGATCATGTAATTTGATTGAGGATAATCTCGAGGAATATATAACGGAACTGTTTGATATTTTCGCTTTAAATAACTCTACCCATTAATATTCTTTTTCTTTACATCAGAGATTAAACAAAACAGTCCTAAATATAGATGAAATGTATATAATAAAACAAGGTATAAAACTAAGTCGTAAACTACAAGTACATACGTCAGCTCCCTAGGATGAGGGACCATGAGAGTAATATATAAATAGCAGCGATGTTTTGTAATATAGAAGGCGCTCAATGACGCAGTAATCTCTGCCATAACAATAATTGGCCGTCCATGATGATGGCTGACAGAGTTCCAAATTATGATGTGATTTCCATACCTACGACACTCGTAACAAAAATAGTTTAACTATTCCAGCTCACCACCTTACAAACACTAGTAGAACATATATGGTCTTTGGTATCAAAATATTCAACAGTTTGCCTGATGACATCAAATATACAAAAAATTCTCTGAAATTTAGAAATTATATAAAAACGAAATTAATAAAATTGTGTCCCTACAGTCTTGAGGATGCACGCATGGGCCCTTGTAATGATTAATGTTTTTTTTTATATTTGACTTATTTTACATTAAATTGTAATTGTATATATTTGACCATGTCTATGCATACATTATGCCATCGAAAATAAAGTTCTATCTATATAAATATGATTATTAATTGAAAAAAATATATGTCGCCGTACGGATTTGAATATGTTAACGATTATTTACATTTATTCTGCCTTTCCTTATCAGAAAATAATTGTGGTAAAAAATATGTTATTATTAGTAATTTTGCATTTAACAATTCGATATAAAAGATCAAAAGCCCCTTCACCAACTGTCGATCAATTTCGGAATTTAAAAGGAAACTATAGAAATATACCTATGTAACTTACAATAGTAAGTGAACCGTAGCATAGTACGTATGTAGCACGTATGGATGAATCCAGAAATGCATATAGAGTGTTAGTTGGAAGACCTGAGGGGAAAAGATCTTCGGGGAGGCCAAGGTGTAGATAGGAGGATAATATTAAAATAGATTTGAGGGAGGTGGGATTTGATGAGCGGGAACTGCATTAATCTTGCTCAGAATAGGGACGGATGGAGGGCTTATGTGAGGGCGGAAATGAACCTCCGGGTTCCTTAAAAGCCATTTGTAAGTAAGTAAGAGTAAACCGTAAGTAATGTCATTAAATTCAGGAGGTTATTCTTTGAGATATTTCGAACAAAATGTGTAAATTAGGTAAATAGATAAAGGTGTAAATAGGTAAAAAAGTAAACAAAGAAATAAATGTACAAACGGAAAAATAAATAAATAAATAGATAAATAAATAAACAAATAAATAGCCAAATAAATAAATAAACAAACAAGTAAATAACTAAATAAATAGCTAAATAAATAAATAAACAAATAAATAGCTAAATAAATAAACAAACAAAGAAGTAAATAACTAAATAAATAGCTAAATAAATAGATAAATAAATAAACAAATAAATAGCTAAATAAATAAACACATAAATAGCTAAATAAATAAATAAACAAACAAGTAAATAACTAAATAAATAGCTAAATAAATAATAAATAGCTAAATAAATAATAAATAGCTAAATAAATAAATAAATAGCTAAATAAATAAATAAAAAAAATAAATAGCTAAATAAATAAATAAATAGCTGAATAAATAAATAAACAAACAAGTAAAGAACTAAATAAATAGCTAAATAAATAATAAATAGTTAAATAAATAAATAACTAAATAAATAAATAGCTAAATAAATAAAGAAGTAAACAGCTAAATAAATAAATAAACAAACAAATAAATAACTAAATAAATAGCTAAGTAAATAATAAATAGCTAAATAAATAATAAATAGCTAAATAAATAGGTTAAATAACGAAATAAATAAATAGCTAAATAAATAGATAAATAAATCAATAGATAAATAAATAACTAAATAAATAGCTAAATAAATAGATAAATAAATAAATAGCTAAATAAATAGCTAAATAAATAGATAAATAAATAAATAGCTAAATATATAGATAAATAAATAGGTTAAATAAATAACTAAATAAATAGCTAATTAAATAGGTTAAATAAATAACTAAATAAATAAATAGCTAAATAAATAGATAAATAAATAAATAGCTAAATAAATATATTAATAAACAGGTTAAATAAATAACTAAATAAATAAATAGCTAAATAAATAGATAAATAATAAATAGCTAAATAAATAGATAAATAAATAAATATATATATAAATATATATATATATACGAATAGCTAAATAAATAATTAAATAAATAAATAAATAACTAAATAAATAAATAGCTAAATGAATAGCTAAATAAATAAATATCTATATAATCAAATAAGTAAGTAAAGTAAATAGCTAAAAAAATAAATAAGTAATGTAAATAGATAAATAAATAAATAAGTAAATGAATGAAAGAACTAACGGACAGAGGAACGAACAAAAGAACTAATAAAATATTCAAATTTATAAAACTGAGAAAGGAGGACTTTGTAACTTTTCTCTAGCCTATTTACATCTGCATATTGCATTTCACTGGACTTCACAGTTTGTTTGTGGCGAAGAAAGGGGGAAGAGAAAAACCCGATCCAGAAAATGAAAAATAGAGACAAATATACGAACGGAATTCAGGAAACCAGTTTTTTGGTACCAGTCATATTGCTGCATTCCAATACTTTCTCCTATAAAATAATCCGCTCCGCGATAACACAACAAGAGCAACGGCCTACCAGCCGACTATTACTCCACGTCAAAAGTAAACTATTATTGAACCAACAGGGGATAAAGTGAGGTTTGCATGATGATCCCCTCCCAGCCGTTGAAGCTGATTTGCATTACTTCCTATAGTTCCCCAAATTCATCACGATGCTCGGTGGGCACTGGTGCTATACACTGGCCGAAAATTAATGAGAAGCATTTTTCCCCATTGAGCCTCGAACCAGAACTCATTCCGTAACCATAATTGAAGACATGACGCCTTAAACCACACAGCTACGAAGCGGACACTTTTCCCTGCATTTCGTATGAAGAGAAAGTAAAAATGATTGCTGTACTTCATAACTTTGGTTCCAGTCTACACACATTATGAATATTTTCTGTAGATCTTTAAAGATGGGCATCATAAGTAGAAATGTCTTTACAGGCGCCGCCATGCATCTGTTTGTCTGAGTATCGCCTCAATTTAGAGAGTTCAAGCTCCCCTGCAGAATAACAGCTATTGAAACGCTTATATCCAATATCGCATACTGTGCGGTTATTGTATTTCTTAGAATTATTTCCTGCTATAAATAGCTACGGCAGAAGAAAATGGCATAACAGTAAAGTGCACAGGATGTGGTGCAGCGGATACTTTTAATATCTGAAAGTCGTTATGGGATTCTCAAATGACTTCTATTACTGCAGCATATTAGTATGTGATGTGACATGTGTAATATGATACCATCCAATACAGGACGTTCACAAAATTCCCGTGCATAATATTATAATATAATATGACATGACATGACATGATTCATCCTGCCTAAGGTTTTTCCGTGGTTTTCCTAAGGCGCTAAGACAAATGTCGGGATGAGCCCTAAATGAAATGAGCCACGGACCTGCACTCATATCCCCATGAACCCCTTAATTATTCAAAATTAATTATTAATTAAATCTATCCTAAATTCATAAATCAATCGACCTGTTACCTAACAGCCAAATTGGCTAGTCTCTTATATTGAGACAACTCATCCTGCCTAAGGTATTTTCATGGTTTTCCTAAGGCGTTAAGACAATTGTCGGGATGAGCCCTAAGAGAAATGGGCCACGGACCTATATGCCCTTCCCCATAAGCCCCCTTTTTCTAGCAAACAACTTAAAGCCCTAGTTCAGAGTAGAAAAATTATGAAATACATGTGCAACGTCGCGCATGTCGCAATGCGAAAGGACAGGGAACCTTTCAATTTGCAGATTCAGAATTCACGGCGTCTCTCCTGGCGGTCTTCACCTGCCTAGTCATCGAACAACAGATGACAGAGTCTTCTCGACTCCTCCTGCACTGCGAAATGACAGTTCATTTCAATATGCAGATCTAAACCAGTTATCTCCTCGTCCCGTCCCATGATCACTTGATCACATCTCCGTCCCCCTCGCGTATGTGGTACCTAAGAGGTTACGTCCATTTTTAGTTTTCCCCTTCAAAATATTCTAGAGATCCTTCAGTGGAGCAGCGTAACCCGGAGTGAGACTAGTGGCCAACAGGCTTGGAGCTCACATATTTAGTTTCTTACAGCCCCAAACCCCTTGCAAGGACGCGTTTTGCGTACCTTTAAATTTTTCCTCCCAATTATCTCCTTTCGATTTTTCGATTTCGATGACATGATGTAAAATTTTGAGCGCCTTTACAGTAATTATTTTTAAATTAACCAGAGAATTGGAGTCTGGAAAGGTCCCCAAAATACTCGCTGCGTTTCCACGTTGGATGGCTATTCATATTCGTTGCCTTAGATAATTGGTGCCGCGAGGGTCTCCAGCAACAGTCACCAAACTTCTACCAATTTCGGAAATCAGGTCTTTTGCTTCTCTACACCAGTATTCTGTTGTTTCGACAACAAAGACGATGAAGAAGATCATTTGTTATTTGTAGCCTACTCAAAACGAATAGTGAGTTTTTTTTTAATTTATCATCATCAATATATAAAAATGTTGATAAGATGTCAGAATATTGCTTACTGCGGATTTATTCATAAATGGGAAATGTCATATAATATAATATAATATAATATAATATAATATAATATAATATAATATAATATAATATAATATAATATAATATAATATAATATAATAGCAGAATTAATGCAAGAGGGTGGAAGTGCATTATCTAGCGAAATTTATAAACTTGTACTTGCAATTTGAGAAAACGAAATTGTACCAGAACAATGGAAGGAGTCCATAATCGTACCTATTTTTAAGAAGGGGGACAAGACTAACTGTAGTAACTTTCGAGGAATATCACTTTTGTTGACGTCGTATAAAATTTTGTCGAATATTCTTTTGAGAAGATTAACTCCATATGTAGATGAAATTATTGGGGATCATCAGTGTGGTTTTAGGCGTAATAGATCGACTATTGATCAGATATTTTGTATTCGACAGATATTGGAGAAAGAATGGGAGTATAAGGGTACAGTACATCAGTTATTCATAGATTTCCAAAAGTCGTATGACTCGGTTAAGAGAGAAGTTTTATATGATATTCTTATTGAATTTGGTATTCCCAAGAAACTAGTTCGATTAATTAAAATGTGTCTTAGTGAAACTTACAGCAGAGTCCGTATAGGCCAGTTTCTATCTGATGCTTTTCCAATTCACTGCGGGCTAAAGCAGGGAGATGCATTGTCACCTCTACTTTTTAACTTCGCTCTAGAATATTCCATTAGGAAAGTTCAGGATAACACAGAGGGTTTGGAATTGAATTGGTTATATCAGCTTCTTGTCTTTGCGGATGACGTGAATATGCTAGGAGAAAATCCACAAACGATTAGGGAAAACACGGCAATTCTGCTTGAAACAAATAAAGCAATAGGGTTGGAAGTAAATCTCGAAAAGACTAAGTATATGATTATGTCTCGTGACCAGAATATTGTACGAAATGGAAATATAAAAATTGGAGATTTATCCTCCGAAGAGGTGGAAAAATTCAAATATCTTGGAGCAACAGTAACAAATATAAATGAAACTCAAGAGGAAATTAAACGCAGAATAAATATGGGAAATGCGTGTTATTATTCGGTTGAGAAGCTTTTGTCATCTAGTCTGCTGTCAAAAAATCTGAAAGTTAGAATTTATAAAACAGTTATATTACCGGTTGTTCTATATGGTTGTGAAACTTGGACTCTCACTTTTGAGAGAGGAACAGAGACTAAGGGTGTTTGAGAATAAGGTTCTTAGAAAAATATTTGGGGCTAAGAGGGATGAAGTTACAGGAGAATGGAGAAAGTTAAACAATGCAGAGCTGCACGCATTATATTCTTCACCTGACATAATTAGAAACATAAAATCCAGACGTTTGAAATGGGCAGGTCATGTAGCACGTATGGACGAATTCAGAAATGCATATAGAGTATTAGTTGGGAGGCCGAAGGGCAAAAGACCTTTGGGGAGGCCGAGACGTAGGTGGGAAGATAATATTAAAATAGATTTGAGGGAGGTGGGATATGATGGTAGAGACTGGATTAATCTTGCTCAGGATAGGGACCAATGGCGGGCTTATGTGAGGGCGGCAATGAACCTCCGGATTCCTTAAAAACCAGTAAGTAAGTAATATAATATAGTATAATATAATATAATATAATATAATGTAATATAATATAATATAATATAATATAATAGGATACATCTATTGTGAGTCCCTGTCGCCACGGCATACTACGTTCTCAGGTCGCGGATAGAGGATACAGCCTCCAGATATGGAGGGTAGCTGCGAATGTATTGAATAAGTAGTCGCGGACAGCCGATGAGGGGTGGTCCTCCAGCTTGGAGGTTGCGCGAAGGGTTAACAACCCATCACTGTAAAAAACAGCTTGTTATGAAACCCCAAAATAAGCCTCGGAATGGAACTGATTCTCTGGCACGACCACAACAAAGGAATAAGGTTGTCTTCAGATAGGAACAGAGGTCAAGGGTGTTTGAGAATAAGTGTTTAGGAAAATATTTGGGGCTAAGAGGGGTAAAGTAACAGGGGAATGGAGAAATTTACACAACGCAGAACTGCACGCATTGTATTCTTCACCTGACATAATTAGGAACATTAAATCCAGACGTTTGAGATGGACAGGGCATGTAATACGTACGGGCGAATTCAGAAATGCATATAGAGTGTTAGTTGCGAGGTCGGAGGGTAAAAGACCTTTAGGAAGGCCGAAACGTAGATGGGAGGATAATATAAAAATGGATTTGCGGGAGGTGGCATATGATGGTAGAGACTGGATTAATCTTGCTAAGGATAGGGACCAATGGCGGGCTTATGTGAGGGCGGCAATGAACCTCGGGTTTCCTTAAAAGCCATAAGCAAGTATAATATAATGTAATGTAACAAATATAATATAATATAATATAATATAATATAATATAATATAATATAATATAGTATAGTATTAGTACATTATGCAACGAGCCTATAATGGTAGTAATTAAGACGCAAGTATGATTGTTTAAGAAACGAGCGCAAGCGAATTTCATAATTTTCATACGAGCGTCTTAATTACTATTATAGGCAAGTTTGATACGACTTTTTATGCTCGACCATATTTCTAACTTGAAAGTATTGAAAATTAGGTCTTTTTATGGTTATGTGCGAACTGACCTGAATTGTGAGATGTGCGCAGACGCGAAAGTATTGATTTTTTTCCGAGACCGACTGTCATTGACTTTGGCACAGAATAAGAATGAACATTAGTCTGATATAACCTGGAAATTGATTTAGAATTGAAAAACGATATGACAGATTGAATTTATTTGAATATTATTTACAATTAACGCTAATTATTATTATAGTAACAGAACATAATCTTCTGCGACAGTATTGGAATTCCAGCCTCCGTGACTTTTCGCTAATTGTTTGTCGATTGCATATCCGAGAATAATCGATATAACGGTACAAAGCTGACTTGTGATTGGCTGAAGACCTGTACTTTAATGAGTAGGTATACTTTAATCACTTGCATTAAAGGACTGCTACCAGGTGTATAATTACTACATTTTGGCTTGATCGAGCATAAAATATAATATAATATAATATAATATAATATAATATAATATAATATAATATAATATAATTTTTTTCTAAAAATGTGTCCCCTTTTTATTCAGTATGCTCCATTGCAGTAATGCAATACTACATACATTTGTTGCTACACTGATTTTACATTCTGTGTGAACTTAAATAAAAACTAATAGTAAACTATTTGTAACAATATTATATTATATTATATTATATTATATTATATTATATTATATTATATTGTATTATATTGTATTATATTGTATTATATTATATTGTATTGTATTATATTATATTGTATTGTATTGTATTGTATTGTATTGTATTATATTATATTATATTATATTGTATTATATTATATTATATCATATTGTATTATATTGTATTATATTATATTATATTATATTATATTATATTATATTATATTATGTTATATTATGTTATATTGCATTATATTATATTATATTATATTATATTGTATTATATTATATTATATTATATTGTATTATATTATATTGTATTATATCATATTATATTATATTGTATTATATCATATTGTATTATATTGTATTATATTATATTATATTATATTATATTATATTATATTATATTATATTATATTATATTATATTACATTGTATTATATTATATTATATTATATTATATTATATTATATTATATTATATTATATTATATTATATTATATTATATATAACAATTGTCTAATTTTGTTTTTATTTCTGGCCTTATTACAAGTCTCTTACGTACTAAAGATATTACTGTTTTCAGCACAAGGTTGAATACCTGATAGCGACGAATAAATCTGTCAGCCGACGATGGAGAAGTATGGGAAGAATATCTCCAATAAGTACATACTAGCCCTTTAATTTAGGGAAGTGACTGGGATTGTTTCTTATCGCCTCTTTTTGTCAATCTAGAGTGACAAGAAAGTTTATGTATGAGCGAAAGGAGTGCTGTTGGATCTGGTTGTCGTCATCTGAACACAAAGCGAGGAAACTCTTTCAAAAAATTAATTAATTAATTAATTAATTAATTCATTCATTCATTCACTCCGGGATAGTGAAAAATGCCTGAATTCTTTGTTTATTGCAGCTGTTTCATTTATTTTCTATTTTTGATGTGATTATGTAATAATCCAGCCTAATATTGTGATTTCTTGGTATATTATACTACACGTCTAGCATTAAAGTACTGTTGGTTGCCTATGCGTCAGGCGTAGCCTTGTGCACTAGACAGAGCGTGAAGGTTTTACCACCCAAAGCACAAAATAATAAACAGCCTGATCTAGAAGCTATGAAATCGATTTATGTGTAAGTTATGACATGGGAAACTGGTTTGATGCAGTGTGCACCACATTTACAGTTTACAGCAATAAGAAGACGCGTAACCTCATGACTAAATAGTTATGTCGTGTTTCCAGTATCATTAGCAGCTGCAGTAATGATTTCAGGCTATAGAATAGGCTAGTACATTTCCCACCAACTTTTCCCTTTAATTTGTAATCCGTTGGGCCAAGGAAGGATCAAGGCCTATCAGCCGACAGCTAGTTTCACAACATCCCTCAGCATGGTAAACGATCATCCAATCAATACGAGGGTAACGTGTGGCTAGCATTGTGATCCCCTTTCAAGGCACGCGATTGCAGATCTTTCACTTGTTCCTCCTCCAATTTCTCCGTCTTTTATCGTCACCTTTATTATCTTGATAATGTTTAATATTTATCTTTTAATAGTACAGCACATGTTTGTACACAGCTATAAATTATTGCACTATACAGTAAATTGTACATAAAACATGAAAGAGAAAATGTAGTAGCGTGGGTTTAATGGTCGGAGACAATATTGTGTATAAACTATTATTTGCAGATGAGCAGTTAGTTACTTATAGCCGACGATCATGATGATTTGATATACATAACAAGAGAACTGAAAGAAGAATACAGTATCTAGGAACTAACAATAAATATGCAGAAAAGTAATTATGTGATAATTGTAACTCAAGAAATAAATGATTTAGTTTTTTTGAAAGAAGATTAAAAATAGAATTGATCAAAGGATGTGATGAATTCAAATATTTAGGAACTAAAATTACTAGTAATGGTCGGATTGAAACTGAAATTGTGGCTCGCAATGATAGCTATGCATTTCTCATGCTCCCTACCTCCCCCAGTCCTCACCCTCTCACTCACTGGAGTCAAACTCCGTTCCATTTGTATTTGTCTCTGACCTGCGAGTGGCGTATCGTCGCAATGTCTCTCTCGAAACCATGCATGCCTTCTACAAAAACGAAAGTTTCAAGTAGGATGGGAGGACGCATTTTTTGCGGTCAATATGATGAGAATATTAAATGTATGATTTCTTCATAAGTATTACGAGAAAAATGAAAATCCGTTAATAAGTCAGACAGTTGCTTCGCTTCCCCTTCGGATGTCCGTTTCTCTCCATAGGTGCTATGCACGTTGCAGTTTACACAGTGGCTCGGCGCACGACCACATTTTCGCCACGGCTGCCCTACGTATTTGAAGCTGTCCACTTGGTCTACTGTTTAGAATTCGTAAGTTTACCTTATCATTTTTATTAGAGTCAATAATAACGGCTACGCATTGAAAACGCACCCAGGTAGATTTTTATGCAGTAATGCAAGCGTATCAAAATCTACCAATGAGAAGCGGACACAACACTTTGTTCATTTGTGGAGCTGATCAGCGTTTTACCGTAAATGCATAGCAGATTTAGCAAAATGAATGAAGAGGAAGAAGTGAATTTGTACCTCCGAAGCTTGTCGTTAAGGCTTGTCGTACCCTGAGGACCTGCAACTTCAACGACATAGCATCACGAGGACAGCGGGCAAATATTGATATTCATACGAGATTCGAATTCACAATCGATCGCCTCGACGCAAGTCTTGAACGTTGAGCATCTCACGGCTGTCGGTTATATTTCTTCCCCTGATTTTTCCCCTCCTCAAGGATGAAGCAGCAACACCCATTCCGTCTTGTTCACATTCTCGTGCTTATATTAATATTCTCCGTGGCAGTTTCCTTCACCAGATTATCGTCTGGAGTAATCCGACACTGGTTGGACATTATATTAAGCATCTAATTCGACACAAGAGTCACGGCGCGGTCGTACGTGTATGGAAAGATGTCACAGCTGAGTGAAAACATGGGAGGTCGCGCTGCACAGTCCATCCAAAGCGATTATAACGCTGATAGATAAGGCCCACCTTCATATTGCTACCTGACAAAGCTTCATAAATTACATCTTGATTCTCATCTTCCACGGTTTAAGCTGGCCACAGCCTAAGATACTGGTTTGTAAGTTACAGTTTCTTCACTCCAATATTTCTTAATTATATTATACCGGTAGAGGAATTAGTCTCTTAAATACTTGTTACAAATTATATGCTAAACAGGCCTGCACAAGGTTTGCGCTCTCCGAGCCGGCTCACAGCTCATGAGCGGAATGCAGATATTAGTTGCGCTATGTATAAGGGTGGACTGGAAGACGGAGTGATCTCGTACAAAATATACACAAAAGGAACTACAGTACTAGTAAGAGTGTTTATGAAATGGATTCCCGTTCAGTGTTTGCAAAACTATCTTGCACTATAATTAATTAATAAAGAAATATTTATTTTACAGAAATAATAGAAATTCTATAGCTACTTAAATGTACAATATCATTTTGTTATATTTTTATTTATCAGTACATCAAAACAAGGTTTTATGCTGTTGGCAGCTGAAAGGAACTGTAGCCTACTGATCGTAATGAAACATCAGTTACAGATGTTCGAGGCCTGCCTTTGTTAAAGTTGATTATAGAAAACAGTTGCTCACAAATATACATGTTGAGCCAAACATAGCAATCATTTTCACATCCAGCCTATGTGGTCGTGGATATTATTGCTAATGTTTAGTCTTGTAAAACTCAACCAGGCTAGTAGTATTATTCAAACGATCTTTAGCCCTTAGGTCACATTGAAGATCAGTAAGTTCGAGCTGTAAATCGATAAATGTTAAATGTTACATTCCGTCGTTTAGATTCCTCCATACTGTACTGTAGCAGTAGGTAAGCAACGTGAAACAGTTACTGAGAATAGGCCTACACACTGCACTCCACTAGATACCTGAGTGGTCATTTCCCTCTTCTCTACCTATAGCAAGTCTATGTCATTCTGACGTATCTTCCTTCCCGTTTCGGCGAGCGGTAAACACAGCTCTCCCGCTCCGAAAGGGCGCGCGCGCTTGTTGAGCGCTGTTTGTGCAGGTATGTGCTAAAATAATAAGTATAAGATTGGTACTTATAATTGTTGAGGTACACATGTCAGAATCTCAACATGGATTCATGCTCAGACTGTATTTTTACGCTAACACAAATACTTACTTACTGGCTTTTAAGGAACCCGGAGGTTCATTGCCGCCCACACATAAGCCCGCCATTGGTCCCTATCCTAAGCAAGATTAATCCAGTCTCTATCATCATATCCCACCTCCCTCAAATCCATTTTAATATTATCCTCCCATCTACGTCTCGGCCCCCCCCCAAAGGTCTTTTTCCCTCCAGCCTCCCAACTAACACTCTATATGCATTTCTGGATTCGCCCATACTGCTACATGCCCTGCACATCTCAAACGTCTGGATCTAATGTTCCTAATTATGTCAGGTGAAGAATACAATGCGTGCAGTTCTGTGTTGTGTAACTTTCTCCATTCTCCTGCAACTTCATCCCTCTTAGCCCCAAATATTTTCCTAAGCACCTTATTCTCAAACACCCTTAATCTATGTTCCTTTCTCAAAGTGAGAATCCAAGTTTCACAACCATAAAGAACAACCGGTAATATAACTGTTTTATAAATTCTAACTTTCAGATTTTTTGACAGGGTGGGTGGATGGATGGATGGATGGATGGATGGATGGATGAATGAATGAATGAATGAATGAATGAATGAATGAATGAATGAATGAATGAATGAATGAATGAATTTCATCCAGAACCTTAATCAGAGACAGTTTTCCTTCATGGTCTCCATAAGTTTTTTCCAATCGACTCTGTCAAAGGACTTTTTTTTAATGATAATAATTCTTTATTTATACTGGCAGAGTTAAGGCCATAGGGCCTTCTCTTACACTCTACCAGGTCACAAAGTATACAAGCAGTTGAAATGTAACAAAAAGTTAAAGAGCAGAATACTAACATATTACAATAATAATAATAATAATAATAATAATAATAATAATAATAATAATAGCATAATAAAATCGACACTAAACAACATGAAAATTATACAATACTAGAAAAAGGAAAGTAAAATACATTAGAATATACGAGTAGTTAAAGCAACTCATTTAGTACAAATGGTTAATATGGAAAATGTAAGGTAGAATATAACAAAATCGAATGTAATAAAATAATAATAAAAAGGAAAAGAAATACGAATATTAAGTAAAATTCACAATAAAAAGGCTATGCTAATAAATTCATCGGCTGATAAAGAGAACAAAAAGGGGAAAGGAAGAAAAGAAATATATAGCCTATATTTTTACAAAACTATCGCTGAGAAAAGGGCTTTAAACTGAAAAGAATCTCACTTTTCCAGGTCTACAAAAAATATTACATACAGTACATTTCTTTATTTTTCTCTAGGTATCTTTCATCTATTGTTCGCAGAAGTCCAATTGCATCCAGTTCATCATATTCGTGTGTAATCAAAGTATGAGTCCAGATCTGGACTTGTTAACAAGGCGCATTGTACAGAAACTGGATCAATGGTTGCGAAGCTTACAGCAAAGACTTCCATTGATAAGGCCGTATAGAGCTCTCTCCACTGTGCCAGGCACACTCTATCTCCTTCTGGCATGGCGGTGGCAATGACATCATAAAATAGATACATTGACGAAATATTCTGCTTCGTCATTTTTCAACTTGACAGTATCTCGTTCAGAGTATTTCCATCCTTGATGGGATGTATCTTCCGCGTTGTAGTCAATGTGCTATAACAATCAGGGCGGCTTTATGACTCGTGCTTGACTTTATGGTGCTGTGTTAAACTGCGTTATGCACTTCTCGTGAATAAATCACAGATATGTACATCAAAACTCTGGAAGTTTTACAAATACAAGTTTAGTAAAGACAAAGTTCAACGTTCACTTTATCTCCATTGAGAATTTTAACTTTTAAAGGACGTTTATTTTATTTTGTCACATTACAATATTGGAAAATGAATTTTATTTCCATATTACTCCGTTTTTGATGCAAAGATAATTTGTTTGGCTTGTTTCTTAAATAAAATTACGAAATGGCGTTCCTGTGCTTAACATTTGATAAAAAACGATATATAGCAAAACTGTTTTGTCCCGAGACTCTCATCTAAGTCACGTAATCTACTTCAATATATTTGCGCAAATATACCTTGTAGCTAACAGTGGTGCTATCTCTCAGTAATGTTCAGAACGAATGAGATAGAGAGAGAAAATAAACAAATTTCTCCCTCCAACGACGCCACACACCAACGTCGTGTTCTTATGTTGGGGAGACTGTGTATTTACTTAAATTTGGTGCTAAACGTAACGGCACGGTTCAAAGATACCGTGGGAATTCTCCAGTTTAGCGCAAATTACATATTATAACAGTGATTGGAAAATGTAGTACGCTTAGAACTCGTAGTACGCGACTTCTCAACGCCCCGTTTCTAGTCACCTGAACCTGCAGGCAGAGGCGGCTTTTCAGGTGAATCAAGTGAAGCACAACTTCACATAGAAATTAAAAAAATGAAAAAGTTCGCTTTAGGTTCACTGTACATCACAATGCGACTTATTTTATGATATTTATGTTTATATACGTTCAAAAATCGCGCCACGCTGAAGAATTAACGAACGTAGCGCCGGTGAATCCACTTCTTGCGTTGCGACTTTCTATTTCGCTTGCTTCGTAGCAACGAGACTGCAATACGTTTAAGTTCTACGCTGGTGAAGCGAGCTCCATTCTTATCCTGATAGTGTTTCACTCAGCTGTGGTTACCATGGAAACGAGCCTAAACCCCTCGCCCCCCAACAACAGTTTGTGCTGACGTGAAATAGTAAAAGAGACGAATTCACAACGTTCCGCCAATCAACGACAAGGGACAATTCAGAGTAGCCAACTCTAACAATGAAAATTACAGAAATTTAAAAGCGTACAATTAATTTCGCCCATAGGAAGTATATAATAAATGAATATGTTTGTAATTTTTAAAACTGGTTTGCTAAAGAAGCAAGCACGAGTCTTGAGGAAAGTGAAAATATAAGAGGAATTAAAAAAAAAAAAAAAACTTGGTTATTTTGTTAGCGTTGTACTACTGTAGCCTATATAGAAAGTTAAATTTAGCCGCGGTTACGTGAAGGACAGAAGAATTCAACTTGTCTTCAAAAAATAGGTATGATTACGTATTACTGTTAATTTTTTATCATTTTATTATTACTAGGCCTATTATCATCATCATCATCATCATCATCATCATCATCACATCAATGTCACGTATTTTTAATAAACCGGCACTTAATATACGTAGGCTTATACATGATTTTTGTTATAAAATTAAAAGTCTACCTAACACTGCTTCACGTACTTTTTACGTCACGAGCCGCCACTGCCTGCAGGGTTTCTTGACGTGCTTCAATGTGCTCACTCGTGTAGTTACCAGCGGCGGCATGATAAGAAAAAATGTCTCTTTCAAAGAAAGTAAGTACAGTAGAACCCCGATTATCCGTCACCCTATTAACCGATTGGTGGATTATCCGACTGTCTTTCTCTCTCGTTCTTCTTGTTCTGCAGAAAAAAAATATGAAGTAATGTACATTATATTAGTAAGATTTTTTTTCTACAGGAAGGTTTTTACAAACCTATCCTTACGCAGTATGATCTACTTTTCGAGTTGTCGTACTGTCAAAAGAAAACGTGTTTGCTACGAAAAGAAAGTGCAAGTAATTGAGTGGTTTGGGAAAAGAGAAACTGTCGCATCACAATATGAGATAGCAATTACAACTGTGCACAATCTAATGAAAAACAAAACATAAAGTGCATCAAGTTTGTAAATCTACAACATGAGACCTCTACTATTCCTATCTTTCCACAGACAGCCGTCATAAGGAGTTTCCTTTGACCATTAAAGTCGTTGTCCACACTTGTGGAGTAACGACTAGCGCGTCTGGCAGCGAAACTAAGTGACCCGGATTCGATTCCCGGTCGGGGCAAGTTACCTGGTTGAGGTTTTTTCCGTGGTTTTCCCTCAACCCAATATGAGCAAATGCTGGGTAACTATCGGTGATGGAAACCGAACTCATTTCACGGGCATTATCACTTTCATCTGATTCAGATGCTAAATAACGTAAGATGTTGATAGAGCGTCGTAAAATAACCTACTAAAAAACCCCGTCGTTGAAAACCACACTTAAATTAGTGAACTTATGATCCACTACCTAGCGTGTTAAAAGAAAAGATCACGGGGGAAATTAGAAACTGTATTATGCACTTAGGTTATGAACACATTTTATAGTACGGATTATCCGATTTTTTCGATTAACCGTTCACTCCACCCCCTTCATTACCACGGATAATAGAGGTTCCACTGTACATCGAAGAAAGCAAGGACATATTACTTCCAAAAGGAATTGTAAGAACAATTCTATATATATATTGTAATTTTATTACTAACAACAATGTAATTTTATTATCTCAACAATAATGATCACTCTGTACAATTTAACTCTGCTCCCGTCAACAATGGGATTTGCTCTCCACACAGTAACACAGTACTCGTTATTGCACTCCACAGAAGACAATGACAATTTACTTGGAATATTGAGAACTACAAGGAACTGAATTTTAACTAATGTTCACAAACACTATTTACAAATCAGAACTGTCAGTTCTCAGTTCACAGTTCTTCTAGCTCAGTCACTCGAGTTCACAGTATCTCGAACCACAGACCTTCAGAGACAGTCCACTGTACTCGAACTCAGGTCCCTCCAACTGCGGTCCACTGCACTCGAACTCAGGCCTTCGGATGCTGACACAGTTGCGGACGCACACTCAAGTCGAACTCCGGTACACAAGACTGTCTGGCTTGTTCTGTTCACTGGCTTACTGACTGAACTAATCAACTGAAAAACTGCCCAAGTTCGCTCGCGTTTCTTCTTTTATAACCACAGCGACGTAGCCTGGAAAGTTCGAGCTCTCGATATTTCGACTTCGACGGACTTCTTGGCCCCTCTAGGCAAGCAGTCGCTCTTTCCCCTTTCTCCCGCGGAACAGCGTGTCGCAACCTCCTCTCTCCTCTCTCCGCTGCGCGCCGTCACCCCGTGTGCCATGGAGCCCGTGTCGTCTCACGCGCGACCTGCTCTCTTGCGGGACGCTGGTCGTGAGTTCGAATCTCACGCGTCGCTGTCACAATATATATATATATGCTCACACAACTTAACAGTTTTGGTACGCACCTCTTATCTCTAGTAATACAGTATGAAAAACATTAATTACATTCCAGCTTCACAGATCTGACTTAAGCTTCTCTATTTCATTAATGCATTAATCATTTCATGTATGGACGCAATCTACATTTCAAATCGGATTTCTCCGTATTTCCAATATTGTGAATCTCGTGGTCATGTGCTGTGGAAGTCAGTCAATTTACGGAGCATAATATATAGACACACTTGAGAGGAACAACGATCCATCTGATATTGTGTCTTTTGTTCAAGGTAGAATTTGTTTGTTTCTTTTTCTATAACAGGGAACAGCTCCAATTGCAATAGACAGTATAAAATTCTTCATTCTTGATTGCAATTTTTCAACATTTACATTTATCAGTGACTACTATTAAGTTAGTCTCGCGCCTTTGGCGTCGCGGTCTAAGGCATCCCGCCTAGGACTCGCGTTACGGAATGCGCGCTGATTCGAGTCCTCATGGGGGAAGAAATTTTCTCATGAAATTTCGGCCAGTGTATGGGACCGGTGCCCACCCAGCATCGTGATGCACTTGGGGAGCTACGATAGGTAGCGAAATCCGGTTGTGAATGCCAGCTATAACGGCTGGGGGGGGGTCATCGTGCTAACCCCACGATACCTCCATTCTGGTTGGATGATCGTCCACTTCTGCTTCGGCATGTGGGCGTGAGGCCAGCAGCCGGCTGGTTGGTCTAGGCCCTTCACGGGCTGTAGCGCCACGGATTATTACTATTAAGTTACTTAAAATAAACAAAAACTTCACTGTGTTAATGTTAAATTGTGGTGATATTTTACTTTAATTTTACCTTGATGTACTCTGTGTAATTTGTAATGTTCTACAATTCAGCGCGAACATCAAGAATTCACCAGCATGCAACACATGTAAATACCCACTTCTACCATGAACAGGTCCACACCTGTGGAGTAACGGTTAGCGCGTCTGGCCGCGAAACCATGTGGCCCGCGTTCGATTTCCGGTCTGGACAAGTTACCTGGTTGAGGTTTTTTTCCGGGGTTTTCCCTCAACCCAATATGAGCAAATGCTGGGTAGCTTTCGGTGTTGGACCCTGGACTCGTTTCACTGGGATTATCACCTTCATCTCATTCAGATGCTAAATAACCTAAGATGTTGATAAAGCGTCGTAAAATAACCTACTAAAATTAAAAAAAAAACATGAACCTAGACCATCTATTCCACAGTATTGCAATAGAATGACACGAAAGGATAGAATACAATTAGCAGCAATCTACTGGAATGCAAAAACAAATCAAGTCTTATGAACGGCATTGGAATTTAAAAAAAATACCTTAATTAACTAGTTTCGATGTTAATATTAGAGAAGAAGAATTCGCTCCGGCGCCGGGGATCGAACCCGGATCTTTGTTTCTAAGTACCAAACGCTCTCACCATTGATCTACGCCGAAATCCAATCCAAAGCACCGGATCGAACTCCACTCCGCTAGTGTTTTTCCCTTTGTGGCCTAACTCCAAGTTGGCCGTTTATGTTGACATTTTATTAAGTCAGCTGCCATTACTGTGGAATCCCGGCCACCAAATCACTCAACTGAGTGCGCTCCTTATATAATGGCAGTTGACTTAATAAAATGTCAACATACATGCCCAACTTGGAGTCAGGCCACAAAGGGAGGAGGGGAGTTCGATCCGGTGCTGTGGATTGGACTTCGGCGTAGCTCACTGGTGAGAGCGCTTGGTACTAGAACCAAGGACCCGAGTTCGATTCCCGGCGCCGGAGCGAATGTTTCTCCTCTAATATTAATTGTTGCCATAACAGATATATTCTGTAGGAACAAAAAATAATAATCTTTAGTAAATTATATCTCTTAAAAGTATTGATTTAAGTCACTGACTTCACAGCATATGTTTAAGGTGCTACACCTTTACATTACATATTTAAAAGACCTATGAACGTTTTGGTTGGTCTACGCCAACATCATCGGATACGAAGTACATTTCAGCAATATCAGTGAGCTCTACATAATATCTACAAGTACAAAACATATTTAGTGGCATGCAAAATGAGACATATTAAAAACCAACATTGCTGTGATACACATTGACATTCTATATGACTGCCTTGATTGTCACTTACTCAAAATACACGTATAGAATACAAAAAAAATATTGATTTACATATATATATATATATATGCAAGTCTTCACATATGAGATAATAAAATGACATGATTTAAAAGTGATAAAAATAATAAATATAAAACTAAGATAAAAAGTATTGTGAATGTGAAGAGTTGCAAAATTACAGTAATTACATTTATTATATTCCTATTTCTGTTTCACAATAATATATATATTTCCACCATTCAGAAACGTATGTATCATGGTTTGTGTCACGTAATTATAATACATTGGCATTTATAATAAAACCATATAAACTTGAAAAACATTCAAATAATTACGTGACACAAACCATGATACATACGTTTTTGAATGGTGAAAATATATATATTATTGTGAAACAGAAATAGGAATATAATAAATGTAATTATTGTAATTTTGCAACTCTTCACATTCACAATACTTTTTATCTTAATTTTATATTTATTATTTTTATCACTTTTAAATCATGTCATTTTATTATCTCATATGTGAAGACTTGCATTTATATATATATATATATATATATATATGTAAATCAATATTTTTTGTAATCTATACGTGTATTTTAAGTTAGTGACAATCAAGGCAGTCATATAGAATGTCACTGTGTATCACAGCAATGTTGGTTTTTAATATGTCTCATTTTGCATGCCATTAAATATGTTTTGTATTTGTAGATATTATGTAGAGAGCACTGATATTGCTGAAATGTACTTCGTATCTGATGATGTTGGCGTAGACCAACGAAAACGTTCATACGTCTTTTAAATATGTAATGAAAAGATGTAGCACCTTAAACATATGCTGTGAAGTCAGTGACTGAAATCAATACTTTTAAGATACAATATAGACTTCTCTGAAAATTAAAAATGAATTGCAAAATATTTAGTAAATTAGTTTCGATATAGTTTGCATCAAATCGACTTCACTTTACACGGCTGTCCACTTGAAACTGTCAACTTGCTCTACTGCCTCATTTAGAATTCGCAAGTTTACCTTCTTTACTTTTCTTCCTATGACTACGTTCTTCGTCTTATTGGCATTTATCTTCATTCCATACTGCTCACAGCTGTCATTTAGCTTCAGTAGTATATCCCTTATTTGTACTCTTTCCGGCTTTCACTCGTTGTCAATAGTAGCCTAAAACTTCTAGGTTCAAGGTCGCAAACTGTGAATAAATGACAGTGAAATGAGTCCGATCCATCCGGTCCGAGACTACCTTGGTTTCTCTGAATCAGATTTACCTCTACATGGGTGATTAGCCCAATGTAGAGTGGTTTTAGGGTGGCCTTCCCTTGCTCTTCTGTTAGGGTGTGCTCCCATAGCCTTCGTGGATCCCTCCACCCCGCAAGGCAGTGGTTACTCTCTCAATTATGAGGAGTAGAAAGTGGATTGCTTCTTAGTCTGGTCCTTCATTATATGCAATACAATAGTTGGGAAAAAGAAATAACCACTAAGACAAAAATACAGATATACAGGGACATCATTTTATTTCTACTTCAATTTTTATTGTATCTGAGTTTTTGAATGTACTTCACTCCCACCCCTTCTACTAATGTAGTTCAACCGTCCTCCACACAGATCCAAGACCGCATATACAGTCATAGTAGTCTTACGGTCATAGTAAACAGTACGTTCCAAAAATATGTTCGCGTTTTCCAGTGACGAAAGGGCTTTCAATATTGAATCATTTTCGCACAGGTATTGTCGTCCATTTGCCTACGTCGTATCCCGGTTTCCCCCACCAGCTTTTATTCGCCAGCTAGTTGCTGTCTTAACTCTTTCCTGAGAATATTAATTTCTGTTAGGCATTGGACGTCTACGTAATATTATACAACTGTTTAAAATAAGAAATAAAAGGGCCTCGTTAAGTAATTAACTGTCACGTGATTTCCTTCCTTTCTACGACCCTGCGACATAACCACTTGGACGGACAGTACATAGTATGTCTGAGTAATTTTATCTTTTCGGATCGAGCAGAAATGAAGATTGAATTTACAGTACGTAAGGTACTCTTTTATAGAGTAGGTACAGAAGTATTTCAACATGAATTACTAGTACGAAGAACGAAACTGGTAATTAGAATTAAGTACAATAGTCTAATAGTGCGATAATATGCACATTAGAACTGAAGCCTGTATCGAAATAAACGGCAACCAATTTAAAAAATGCGTTTAAATAATAATATCTATGTTATGATTATTTTTCAATTTAACTTCATTCTCTATATTGTACGCTAATGTGCTGTAGACAGTATAATATACACTGCATAATGAATACGTCTACATGGACAGCTCAGTTCGTGAGTAAAAACACTTATTGTTAATACTGTACTGTATTTTGATTAAACAAAAACCTAATGAAAATGATCAAACTCAAAAGCGCAATATTTCCTAGTTTACGTAAATGGATGAACTACTTTTCTTCCCTCCTATACCCAGTAAAGTGATTTGTTTGTATATTACGCCACTATCATCGAACTCCAGTCGTGGAAGGGGATAGCAAACGGCGTTGATCCAGAGGTATAGCCAAGTTAATATTAAAAATGTTAGTAAAAATAAAATGATGTCCCTGTATAATTCAGTAATTAAACCTATAATACAATATAGTACCGAAAGCTTATCACTCTTAGATAAACATCGAAGTAAATTAACAGCAGTGGAAATGAAATATCTTAGAAGAACTGTAGGAAAGACCAGAAGAGATAGGATAAGGAATGACAGAATAAGAGAAGAAGTTAAAGTGAGAAAAGCATTAACAGAGGTGATTAATGAAAGGCAATTGAAATGGTTTAGGCATGTATATCGTATGGGAGAAGAAAGGAAGGTTAAACAGGTGATGGAAATGAGAGTGGAAGGAAGAAAGAGAAGAGGAAGACCAAGGATTAAATGGGAGGATACAATAGAAAGAATAGGCCAACAGAAAGGAAAAACAATGGTAGAGATGAAGAGAATGTGTAGAGACCGGGAAAAATGGATGAAATGGACGGAGAGAGGCGAACCCAATGCTTAGCAGCAGAAGGGACTGAAGAAGAAGAAGAAGAAGAAGAAGAAGAAGAAGAAGAAGAAGAAGAAGAAGGAGGAGGAGGAGGAGAACAAGAAATGAGTCCGAGGTGTCATTTCGAAAGTTACCCAATAATTACGCTTCAATTGGTTGAGCGAAAACCTGAGTAAATAACAACTAGGATTTGAACCCAAACCCCCTCATTTCATAGTCAGACAAGCTAATCGTTACTACACAGCGGTGGACTAAGCCATTGCTGTGACTTGAGACAGTTTTACAGCAAGACCTGAATTTCATGATGAAACGGTTGATGCCACCAACAACCACTGTTTCTTGTGTGATTGTAATGGCTTGGCCGAGACTGAAATTGATTCCCTAGACGTTCACGTATTAACTTTCTCCTTAGCAGACCAATCCCCAGTTCGACGCTAGTTACTCATTTCAATAATGCGTGTGCGACAGTCTAGAAAACTGTACTGTTTGAGGTATGAAGCACAAGTCAGTATCATATGTATCACATTGTCTTGCCTATTTCGTTTAATTTATTACTTACTTACTTACTGGCTTTTAAGGAACCCGGAGGTTCATTGCCGCCCTCACATAAGCCCGCCATTGGTCCCTATCCTGAGCAAGATTAATCCATTCTCTATCATCATATCCCACCTCCCTCAAATGCATTTTAATATTATCTTCCCACCTACGTCTCGGCCTCCCTAAAGGTCTTTTTCCCTCCGGCCTCCCAACTAACACTCTATATGCATTTCTGGATTCGCCCTTACGTGCTACATGCCCTGCCCATCACAAACGTTTGGATTTAATGTTCCTAATTATGTCAGGTGAAGAATACAATGTGTGCAGTTCTGTGTTGTGTAACTTTCTCCATTCTCCTGTAACTTCATCCCTCTTAGCGCCAAATATTTTCCTAAGAACCTTATTCTCAAACACTCTTAACCTATGTTCCTCTCTCAGAGTGAGAGTCCAAATTTCACAACCATACAGAACAACCGGTAATATAACTGTTTTATAAATTCTAACTTTCACATTTTTTGACAGCAGACTAGATGATAAAAGCTTCTCAACCGAATAATAACACGCATTTCCCATATTTATTCTGCGTTTAATTTCCTCCCGAGTGTCATTTATATTTGTTACTGTTGCTCCAAGATTTTTTAATTTTTCCACCTCTTCGAAGGATAAATCTCCAATTTTTATATTTCCATTTCGTACAATATTCTGGTCACGAGACATAATCATATACTTTATCTTTTCGGGATTTACTTCCAAACCTATCTCTTTACTTGCTTCCAGTAAAATTCCCGTATTTTCCCTAATCATTTGTGGATTTTCTCCTAACATATTCACGTCATCTGCATAGAGAAGCAGCTGATGTAACCCATTCAATTCCAAACCCTCCCTGTTATCCTGAACGTTTAATTAATTTAGTGATAATAAACACTTTATTAGATAAAATGAATGAATATGTTTCCAGTAATAAGTAAATACATTCTAGAAGCTTCACCTGTGCTTATCGCTAGGTATAAATGCAGCTCTTTTATTACTTGGGTTGAATCCCGCCTACGCATGGGAGTTTGTCAGTTTAAGAATGTGATGTTGGTCCGCGATTCCCAATAGGCGCCTTGCGGGCCACTTGTGGCTCATCAGTTGTCTATTTTTGGGCCACAGAGTGAACATTAGGGAATAGAGAAAGACGATGTAATTATACGAATAAGGTTATTCCCAAAATTAGAAATTAGATAGAAATTTTCCAATAATATTTTAATACATAATTTACACAAGTGACTTAGAGAGACTTTTATCACACGCACAAACAATTAGACCTAATAGGGTGGGTTGAGGTAATTTAGGTATAGTGAGGTAATTTGGCATAAACTACTGGGTTGGGCAGATAAAACCGGCCCCATCTTATGTCATATGATTTGGAAAATAAATTATGTAGGGTATTGATTTCTTTTCTTTCTTTTGTCTTGAAAATGTAATTATGTTGGCTATACTGTATCTTCCGCGTGTTTTGTGTCATTGTTGTTGCGCCATTGTTGCTTATAACCTCTTCTGGTTGCTGTTTAAAAGTCAGACGTTCTAAACACAAGTAAAGAGTTGTTCTTTAAATAAGCATGACTTATTCAATACCAGAGCGAATATTCATTGTGGAGGCGTACGTACAGACCAGCTCTATTAAGGAAACACAACAATTATTCAGAGACAAATATCCGCTTCGCTCAGTACCAGCGAAAAGCAGCATTCAAGATTTGGTGCGAAAATGGCGTACGACTGGATCCATAAAAATTGTAACAAGGAACAGAACTCCTTCTGTCCGGACTCCTCAACTTACGGCGCGAATTAATGAATTTATGACTAGGAGTCCTCGAAAGTCTACCACGAGATTGGCTCAACAGGTTCATATGAGTAGGAGAACTTGCGGACGTGTGTTGAAGTGTTTGAAATTCAAATTCAAGAGGAGAATAATTACTGCTTCTTTCAACAAGATGGGGCAACATGTCACACATCTGAGAGGTCACTTGCCCGTATTCATCAGATGTTCACTGAAGAAAGGACTGTGAGCAAAAACTTATGGCCACCGCGGTCACCAGATTTGTCAACATGTGATTTTTATTTATGGGGGTACTTGAAGGGAAAAGTGTACGAACAGAATCCCCATACCATTGATGATGTCAAGGATAATATCAGGAATTGCATCCGCAGTATCACCCATGAGGAATTGACACGTGTTTTCATGAACCTGTTAAAACGTGCACAAAAGTGTCTAGATGCAGATGAAGGGCACTTCCAACATTTATTATGAAGGTAAATGCATTTTATTTTCATTCCATTTGAAGTTTGATTCAAATCATTAGTACCTATCAATGTCATAACACGGGCCGGTTTTATCTGCCCAACTCTGTACAATTTATTCACTAAGAGCCGTATTCATAGACATTCTTAGCGCGGGCTTCCGTTGGATGATCAGCGAACTAATGTTTTTCGTATTCATAAACCATTGTTAGCGGTATGATATGATATGAATCCTGTACAAGTAACCAGTCGATAGCCGGGGCTAGTTTAGCACGCTCGTAGCGCGGGCTAGCGAAATGTCTATGAATAACACCCTGACAGTCTTACTTATAAACCGTGTATAGTTTTTATACTAGACTTAATGCAGAGTTGAGACAGGAAACTTTACCAATAAACCATGCAGAAGCGATGGATGTATAAACAGTCTGTAACTATACACGGAAATTGCTTTGCAGTAGTTATATACACGAAACCCCTTGTTTACGCGTTGTATACAGTGAAAAAATGGCCGCCCCTTTAACAGCTGTTCGTATCGACTGTCATTTTATGATGATGTTTACCTTGTAACCACAGAAGAACAAACCAAAGATCATAGAATTATTAGAATAATATTGCTATAGCTTGTACTCTTTGACCAAAATATAGTGTGGTAATCGATTAGAGCCAGTTGTGCTATCGATACTTAACACGCCACACTAGAGTGCTCTACCGGATGCAATAGAGAACTTCAGATATTCTATTACCTTTCGTGACGAAGTAATGACGAAACTATGACGTAGCTGTGTAACCGTTATACTGTTATACACGACGTATGTAGTGATTATTAGTAAGGAATTTACACACGACTTATAAACGAACTATTCATTGTATAAGTATACTTACTTACTGGCTTTTAAGGAACCTGGAGGTTAATTGCCGCCCTCACATAAGCCTGCCATTGGTCCCTATCCTGAGCAAGATTAATCCATTCTCTATCATCATACCCCACCTCCCTCAAATCCATTTTAATATTATCTTTCCATCTACGTCTCGGCCTGCCTAAAGGTCTTTTTCCCTCCGGCCTCCCAATTAACACTCTATATGCATTTCTGGATTCGCCCATACGTGCTACATGCCCTGCCCATCTCAAACGTCTGGATTTCATGTTCCTAATTATGTCAGGTGAAGAATACAATGTGTGCAGTTCTGTGTTGTGTAACTTTCTCCATTCTCCTGTAACTTCATCCCTCTTAGCCCCAAATATTTTCCTAAGCACCTTATTCTCAAACACCCTTAACCTATGTTCCTCTCTCAAAGTGAGAGTCTCTTGGTCCCAGGTATTTGAATTTTTCCACCTCTTCGAAAGATAAATTTCCAATATTTATATTTTCATTTCGTACAATATTCTGATCACGAGACATAATCATATACTTTGTCTTTTCGGGATTTACTTCCAAACCTATCTCTTTACTTGCTTCCAGTAAAATTCCCGTGTTTTCCCTAATCGCATTGTATAAGTATAGGACAGTTAAACGTCTGCATATAGACTTTTTATTAGTAAGACCGTTAAATGATAAAATACACGTTTTTTATCAATTTTATAACAATGTTCATTAAAATTGTTAAAATACAATGAAATTTAAGAAAATATGTAACAGTTGAATGAGCACTATGTCTGTTGAGCTTCTTTATTTATCACACATGTTTCGGGGATTGCACCCCCATCATCAGTGATGTCAAGATAGAGCGATTCCGGATGTTTGATCAAACAAAACAGTTCTATATGGCCCTTGAATAAAAGTATATGGAAATTACTGTCCTACGTGGAGGTCTGTGTTCAAACTTACAACAATACGGTCCTCACTTTTAGAACGCAATGCTTGATCGTACAGATTCCTGCGGAATGTCTCCAAGAATAATTAAAAGGAAAACAGTGACCAAGCGTCGCAGTTTATATTCTCAACGTCAATATAATGACGCTGTTTCTTTTTCAAGGCCTTTAAAGGAAATATATAATCCATGAATCATTTATGAACAATGTTAGTTTACGTGCTTCTATAAAGGCATGTGAAGCTACAATCTTACTATAGCAAAAAATCTTAATCTCTTCTCATGTTGTAAAATTGACGAGTGGATAAATCTCACCCTCGGCTCTCTTCACTGCGCATGCGCGGTATGTGACAAGGTTAGTGGGTTAGTTGAGGGGATATATAGAGGAGACCCGGGCAAAACGAATAACCCGGGCAAAGAGAATAATGCCTATTTCTTAGAAACGCCAACAGGTAGCGCTTTCTGCTATATTGGGGAAGAATCCCTACCAGATTTTCCTGCTGGAACTGACTTGTCGTCATTATAGCTAGTGAGAGAAGAAGTCGGCGTGTGTTTGAAGAAAATTGACTGTTTTCTTAAAATATTTCAAGGTAAGAGAAACATATGTACAACATGCAGTACTGCAGAAACTCTTTGTTATGTGATAGTAATATATAGGCGATAGAATTAGTTCTAAAATGCCGTACTTACGAAGAAGATTATGTTTGTTTATGTTTGTATAACCTTAAATGAAAAGCGAAGTGGCGCCTGCGGGCAAAGTGAATAGGGCAAAGTGGATAACGTATCCACTATATAAGTGTCAGCTGTATTTTTGTATATATTTGTCTATTGTAGTAAAGCGTGTTAGATCATTTTACATAGTGGAGGCATTAAATCACACTAATTAAATTATAAATCAGCAACACTGATCTTAATTTTTTCTTAAAAAGGTCGTAATGTGTTTTCAGATGGTTTAATTTTTCAAACGGAAGACGGAGCAAGCCAAATGGTCTAAAGAAGCCATGAAGAAAGCACTTGAAGAAATAAAATCTTCCAATCAGTGGTTCTGCTACCTGGCCATACAACCATAATGTGTTTGTTGATGAAGATTTTGCTCCAGATGAACTTACAGATCGCCCACTTGAGACAGAAATCAGCGGAACGACAGTTGGCTCAGATTTAACAAATTCTGCGGTGCCAGATTCTTCAGCGGTTAAGAAACAGTTAATGCTCACTCAGAATCAACCACATCTGTGATGTCGGCATCTTCAGAGATTGACGAAATATTCAATATATCAATTATACTCATTAACATTGCGTTTATGTGTTGATTTATTTTTATTATCAGTGAACAGAAATTAAATAGAAAGGTGAAAGTGGTATAGGGATATCCACTTTGCCCGGGTTAATTATTCGCTTTTCCCGGGTACCCGGGCAAAGCGTATAATTAACTATATTTTCTTTCTCAAATCATATCACTCTCCGTAGGTGCGAGAAACGAATTGCTGTTTTGTAGATATGTGGACAACATGTGTCACAACCAAAGTCATGAAGTTTTTATTTCGGGAGCACCAAAATATAGCCTGTGGCATTGGTTATTCTTAGCTTATCTGCTTTACCCGGGTTTCCTCTAAGTGACGTGAGCCGAGAATTTTAAATCATTGAAATTTTTCACTTATTCCTCGGCCTCACGTCACTGTAGGATGAGTGGCCTACAATAATGACTTCATCTTGGAGGAGGAACTGGCCAAAATCAAAAATGGCTCAACCCATGAAGTCGATGATGATGATGATGATGATGATAGTATAATATATTTATCAACTGTAATCATTTCAGAAACTGTTCTAAACAATGCTATCTTTTATCAACTGGCTTTTCACAAAGAGGCTGTCTTTTGAATCTCACGGTGTAACTCCATAATGAAACAATTGATTCAGCGTTTTTAAACAACTGACTCTTCAAGGCGAATGTCCACTCGGTGTCTGGACCATGGAGCAAGGCAGCGTTCAAGACAACGCAGGAAGATGGATATACTTGCGGTGTCATTGGGAGAGAGATAAGTTTCCACTTTCCTGCTTAAAATCAAACCCGGAACCACAAGACTCGTATCCATATGACGGAACTAAGAACTGGACTACGTCTAATCCACCATAACGTGAGTACAGAATGATGTAATAAATAAATAAATAAATAAATAAATAAATAAATAAATAAATAAATAAATAAATGAAGAAATGAATGAATAAATAAATTAATGAATGAAGAAATAAATAAATAAGTAAATAAATGAATGAAGAGAAAATAAATAAAGTAGTAAATAATTAAATAAATAAATAAGTAAATGAATAAATAAATAAATATAAAAATAAATAAATAAATGAAGAAATGAATAAATGAAAGAATAAGTAAATTAATAGATAAATAAATAAATAAATAAATAAATAAATAAATAAATAAATAAATAAATAAATAAATAAATAAATAAATAAATAAATAAATAAATAAATAAATAAATAAATAAGTAAATAAATGAATGGAGAGTAAATAAATAAAGGAGAAAATAAATAACTAAAGTTGTAAATAAATAAATAAATAAATAAATAGATAAATAAATAGATAAATGAAGAAATAAATAAATAACTAAATAAATAAACGATGTAATATATAAATAAATAGATAAATAAATAAGTAAATTAATGAATAAATAAATGTAGAAATAAATAAATATGGTAGTAAATAAATAAATGAAGAAATGAATAAATGAAGAAATAAATATATATGAATAAATAAATAAATAAGTAATTAAAAAATGGAGAGTAAATAAATAAAGGAGAAAATAAATAACTAAAGTAGTAAATAAATAAATAAATAAGTGAAGAAATAAATAACTAAATAAATAAATGATGTAATATATAAATAAATAGATAAATAAATAAATAAGTAAATGAATAAATAAATAAATGTAGAAATAAATAAATAAGTAAATAAATGAATGAATGAAAGAAAAGAAATAAATAAATGAAGCCGTAACTAAATAAATAAATAAGTGAAGAAATAAATAAATAAATTATGTAATAAATGAATAAATAGATAAATAAATAAGTAAATAAATAAATAAATGAACAAATAAATAAAAGGATAAGGGAATTAATAAATAAATTAATTAATCAATCAATCAAGCAATCAATCAGTAAATCAATAAAAATGGAAGATATATTTGGCTAATAAAGACGAACAAGATTTGAATAACATGTTAGTTGCGAGAGAATGTAGTGCAAGAAATGTAAATAACGTGTTGAGCAGTGGACGCAATGTTTTGTTTCACGAATTACAATTACAGACGATACGTGTCGAGGAAAGAAGCGTGGCGGGACGACAGAGCGCTGAATGAAACGATCGGCCATGTGGCTGCGAAACTCGTTATGGCGACGCTGGTAAAAGAAGTTATGTTCATCACGTAGATAATAATAATAATAATAATAATAATAATAATAATAATAATAATAATAATTATTATTATTATTATTATTATTATTATTATTATTATTATTATTATTATTATTATAGTAATAATAGCATATATAACTTTTATAAACATTTTTAGAATATTACCAGTTAACCTTCTTTGCAATACTATCATTAAATATTTTAACGCTAGAGCTCTACATAATTCATGCATTACAATTTAATGCGTATTTCCTATAATGCCATAAATTTCAGGGGCATATTCTTTGAGATATTTCAAACACAAACATTTAATACAATTTTGCTCGTTTTTACTTCCTTTACGAGATAAAAATTGTTTTATGTTTAATATCTCATAGCGTGTTTTGGGAAAGCCATTCACTTAATTCCCAGTATGCTCATTCAGTTTAAGAGAGCAGTGTATTGTGGTAATAAATGATTGAAAGAATTTTAGTCTTGTCCTTTTAATATCAGAAATTTTATCCAGGGAAAACATATTTAAAACGAACAAAACTTCTTCCCTTTTAAGCTGATTGTTATTCAGGGACATCATTTTATTTTTACTAACATTTTTAATATTAACCTGGCTATACTTTTCTATTAACGATTAAAACAGGAAACACCGTTTGCTACCCCTTCCACGACTGGAGTTCGATGATACTGGCGTAAAATACAAATCACTTTACTAGGTATAGGAGGGAAGAAAAGTACAGAGGTGTGAAAATTATTAGAATAATCTTAATTTTAAAGGTTTTTTAATAGTTCCTTCACAAATATTAATTGAATTGATGAATATTGGTATATATTACTATACTGATGTAGGATATATTTACTACTAACAATGCCGGAAAGCATTGTTGTACATTGGTATTTTTCTTATTTTATAATTGTTATGGGAATTCAGAAATTATTATATTATGTTGGCGGAATTGGAAACATAAAAAATTATATGCACAAAACAGATGTATACGTTCATTTGAACCTTCACAACAATGTAAACGCAAAGAACAATTAAGGAGCGTTTTTTCAAAAGTCGATAAATGCAGAAATTATCGAAAGTGATTTACATATGGATATCGTATGTTTTCTACCTCCGGAATCGATCTATGAAATCAGATTTACCAAAACTTGATTCATACCGTATGTAGAGACTACCAAACCTTCCAGGTTTTTTCAAAACTCGATAGATCCTATCACTTAGTGTAATTTCTGTAAAATCTTGATTTCTGCATCTATCGACTTTTGCAAAAGCGCTCCTCAATTTATTTAAAGCATTTCTTAATTAATTTTTGATGTTTCCAATTCCGCTAACATAACATAATAATTTCTGAATTCCCATAACAATTGTAAAATAAGAAAAATACCAATGTACAACAATGCTTTCCGGCATTGTTAGAAGTAAATATATTCTACATCAGTATAGTAATATTATATACCAATATTCATCAATTCAATGAATATTTGTGAAGGAACTATTAAAAAACCTTTAAAATTAAGATTATTCTAATAATTTTCACACCTCTGTAGTTCATCCATTTATGTAAACTAGGAAATATCGCAATTTTGAGTTTGATAATTTTCATTAGGTTTTTGTTTAATCAAAATACAGTACTGTATTAATAATGAATGTTTTTACTCACGAATTGAACTATTCATTGGGACGTATTAATTATGCAGTGTATATTGTACTGTTACAGCGCATTAGCGTACAATATAGAGAACGAAGTTAAATTGAAAAATAATTATAATATGGATATTTAAACACATTTTTGAAAATGGTACCGTTCATTTCGATACAGGCTTCAGTTCTTTTGTGCATATTATCACACTATAGACTATTGTACCTAATTCCAATTACCAGTTTCGTCCTTCGTACGAATAACTCATGTTGAAATAATTCTGTACCTACTCTATAAAAGAGTACCTTACGTACTGTAAATTCAATCTTCACTTCTGCCCGATCCGAAAAGATAAAATTACTCAGAAATGCTATCTACTGTCCGTTCAAGTGGTTTTGTCGCAGCGTCGTAGAAAGGGGGAGGGGGAATCACGTGACAGTTAATTACTTAACGAGGCCCTTTTATTTAAGTTATTTTAAACACTTGTATAATATTACGTAGACGCCCAATTCCTAACAGAAATTAATGTTTTCAGAAAAGAGCTAAGATAGCCCAGCTACTAGACTTTACAGAGGGGCGAACAGAAGCAGGTGGGGGAAACCGGGATGCGACGTAGGCAAACGGACGACAGTACCTGTGCGAAAATATGATTCAATATTGAAAGCTCTTTGGTCACTGGAAAACGCGAACATATTTCTGAAACGTACTATACTCAGTAACTCAGTACTGCTTACGGGCCCTCGGCTCTGTGTCGTGAACGGTTGGAAGTTCACTGGTAGAAGGGGTGGGAGTGAAGTACATTCAAAAACTCAGGTACAATAAAAATTGAAGTAAAAATAAAATGATGTCCCTGTAGAATACTTTATCAGAGGAAAATTCCTAAGAATATGGCGAAGGTAACCGGCCTTGGTGCATGGACACGCTGGCCGTCGTTCAGGCGACAAGATAAAACGCATAATGCCGCTATCGCGATGTGTTCTGTAATGAGACTTTGAAGTATAAATAAGCAATTAATCAACCATTATTAAAATTTCACGAGCTGCAGGCTTAAAGCCTATCACTGCAGACGCAAGTGGGTTTTTTCTGTGTTAGTAGCGCCAATTTGTCGGCGTTCTTATTGCGTATCTGTAAACTACCAGTATAGATCCTACGTAGATCCTAACTAACTTACTTAGGGTATACCAAGAGATGCTGCCAGGAAGTCAAAAGGAAGACAACACAGCCATTATAGGCAAACTGGGAATTGCAATGAAAAAGTTTTTCCGAAAAAAAATTATTAGTGTAGGACATAGGTAAGGCTCTAAATTTAAACATTCTAATGTTTTATTTTCAAAAGGAAAATATTTAACAGGTTTATGGGCATTGAATCTAAGTGATCTTGGCTAGGTAATGGGTACTTTTTGTTTCCCTAAAGTTTGCAGCACTTACTCATAGAGAGATCAGCTGTTAATGTGTGTTTTTCAAGGAGCTATTCTTGAAGAAATATTTTGAGAGCCTGCACTGTTAATTCCAGAGCTCCAGTATCAAGAAACTTTTTACTCTGTATTATACTATTTCTACCACTTATTTTGAGTAGTTTGTGTTAATAACAATTAGCAGTCTTACAGTTCAAGTGAATATTTTGACTTGGAAATGTCACAGTTGCTTTGAAACTGAAACAAAGGACATTAACTCATCTGTAACATTCGTGACAAAATGTGTGTAACATCCATGACACGGAAGAACAGCTATAAAATATTTACCGATTATGTTTTTGTGAACTAATTGGATGCCATGAGATTTGCATAGCTTTCACATGGACACTATGAGAGTGAATCTATTTTTGCTTGAGGCAGAGACCTGTGTTTTGCACTTATTGTTAATAAGGTGTGAAGCAAGTTCACAAATCTTGTAACATCCGTGACGGAACCTTTTCTTTATTTTCTGGAATAATAATACATTTTATTCAAACAACTTTTTCTGTAAAATGATACTGATCTTCTAAACGGATTCTAATAATAAAAGTTGACAAGTCATTTCATTTTCAAAATATAGGGTTTGAAAATAGTAAAAATGTAACATCCACGACAACTGGAATGGCTTAGCAATGGCAAAGGAATCTTGTAATAGAAAAAGGAGCATCATCTGCGGATCTCTGCGAAAAGAACTGAGGAACAGAAAGGCAGAACCATGAACATTACGACGAAGTGAAGAGAAACGATTAGAAGCATTTGAAATATGGATGTGGAGAAGAATGGAGCATGTGAAATGGACAGATAAAGCTGAATTAGAGAGAGAAAAGAAGAAATAATGATGCTGAAACTGATCAGGAAGAGACAAATAATTTGGCTTGGTCACAGGCTAAGAAGAAACTGCATACTGAAGGATGCACTGGAAGAAAGACAATTTTGGAGCAGAAGAAGATATCAGATGATAAACAATATTAAAAATCGTACGCGGAGACTAAGAAAAAGGGGGAAAAGAGGAAACTTTGGAGAAAGCTGGTCTTGAAGTGAAATACCTACCCTCGGACAGAAAACTATGAATGAATGAAATTAATAACTTGTTTATATCTTAATTATTTCACAGGAATGAGTGAATAATTATTGTAGGACTTACACTTCGACAAGCAAACAATAACGAATTAATACAACTATGCATAAAGGTTGCATTACTTAGGAAATTTGGCAGCTAACTTAACACCGAAAATCTACAAATAATTACATAATACTTTAAGACAGTAAAATTTCTATTAAGATATCGAACCATCATTAAGCTAACAGATGAGGATTAAATTTTTGTTTTCCACTCTTTATTTTTAGTGATGTATGAAGTCATATGTCATAGTACACACAAACACATAAAGATGAGTACTATATTCGAGAAAAAAAAAAGAATTGTAAATCCTGTTTCTTAACTATAAAAACTGCTTATACGAGTCGCACTAAAGATACGGCAAGTCCTTTTAATGTATGAATATTCAAGTTCGGACGGCGATATAGGATGTGGCGTTCTACATTGCGGTAGAGATATTCCAACCCATCCCAGGATGAGAACGTTCAGATGGAAAGTTCGTAATGACTATCTTTCCCGTCACCATCACTTCCACTTTGAGGTCAAAGAATTGGAAGCTGTAGGCTACCGCTGAGATAATATGGAGAAGGATGCGGACTTCTGAGGTTGTCGATGTTCTGAGAAGACGATAAAATTGTTTCTTTGAAGTGTGGATGTGGTTATACGTGAAAACTAACGTATCTTTTTTAATTCCTCATTACAAGCGGTATGTAAAAAGTGTTATAATAATCCCAGAATGTTACCGTCATTGAGTAGTGCTGTATTGCTATTGATATGTAGAAATTACGTAATAAGCGAAAAGAGTCTTTTTGGGCTTTGTATTCGTTTCGAAATATAATTTTTATTTCGTTTCTTCAGTCTTATTTGTTTATAGTTTCTAATTTCTGCTTATATCAAAATAAATTTACGGGAAACAAAATAGTAATATACGTTACAAGAGCGGTATGTTGACGTTTTCATGTTCGAGGAAAAGATTGAAAAAGCGAAACGTAGTTGAGCTTTTTTAATTTCCGAGAACATGAAAACAAACATACCGCTCGTGTATCGTACATTATTTTGTGCGAAGATCGTTTATTACATACCTGAAAGACGAATTTCTAATTAGTTGCAATGAAATCTCCATGTTGGTTTCTGTTTAATGACGCCAACTTCGGAAAACCAAAATATCTTTCTTCAACATTGTTGCTATAAAATGTTTTCTGTGTTTACTATATTTACTATACTCTAGCAGGCCGTGATATACGTCTGTCTTTTTTTTCCCCCAGTCTATAAATGCGAACTTAAAACAAACGGTAGGGTTATGTAATGATTTATTTTTCATTTTAATATCTTAACAATATTATTTATATAACATATTGCAGTAATAACACCGGTATCTGGAATCTTGTTGATTTTTTCTCGGCTTCCTTAATGTTACTTGTATCAGGAATGCAATAATTTTCGTGGAGTAGTAGACTTTACTTAATTTTTGCAAATATTTAAAAACAATAATTAACATTGTAATTTAGGTGAAATTGCAGTGGTAAGTTTCCAATTTATAATTATTACTATGTTAAACGTCTCTAAAAATAATATGTTAAAAGCCTAAAGCAGTAAAATGAATGTCGCGCTTAAGCGATAAGAAGAGGGAAATTGTTATGTGTGTTACGTTGGGAATACTGAATGTGGTATTTCACACTTACCGCGTATTGGTTCTGTGCAGAAAACAAGCAAATACGCACGATGTCTCACAAAATCATATAAATCTAACTACAAGAAAATATTTCAGAATATAATTTTATTCTTCCTGTTTTTTTCTTCGGTAGCGGAATACATGGTGAGTTTCCCGTTTCCTGTTTTCTTGCTTCTTTTTCTTCTTTTTCCATTCGCTTTTCTATAATCATTGTTCCCTTATATAACTACATATGCTAGTGGTTTATAGTGATTTTCTAGATGTCAGGTTGAATTTTCTTTTACCGACTTTGTTTCGAATTTCGAATACTGACAAATACGACGACTGACAGTTATTTTCTAACTGTTAAGTTGGCAGCAATAATTTTGGTTGCAGTAGAAGTAATCTGATTAAATGGAAGTAACTGGGCTTGTGAAATTTGAACGTAATTAATAATAATTTATTAGTAATACCAGTATTAATATTAATATCAATGCATAGTCTAATTCAGTTGTGTTGCGTTGTCATTTCAATTCAACACTATATCAGATAAGTGTAATTAAATAAGATATAGCTTATAGACCTAAGGCTACTTTGGATGAAACATGCACGTGGTTAATGGACAGAAATATATTTCTTAGTGTTCAGATTTTAATTAAAATGTTCAAGAGAGCAAATAGCATGGTAGTGACTTGGGAATATGCACCGGTATTTTAAGTAGAGTATAGCCCACATAGTGGTATTCTGTTTTCGGAATTCGTACTAATCATTTCACGTGATAAAACATAATAGATTTTTAGGTTAGATCTCGTGAATCGTGAACTGTTTAGTCAGAGCAATGCATTTCATGTTGTCAGACAAAATACATTTTAATATGAGATCATATTAATGTACTAATTACCAGCACAATGTGCGAGGTCCAGGAGGAAAATATAGGCTACTCTTTCACAAATAATTGAACCATTTAGGAAACAACTCCCAACATAAAGATGAGGTGGTAAATAAGTAAATAAGGAAGACATTTTTATTTTTAATACTATATTATTATTATTATTATTATTATTATTATTATTATTATTATTATTATTATTATGTCCGTATCTACATCAAATTGTGACTTTATCTGGTGATATCTGGTATTAGTTGGCAACACTGAAGAGGCTGCCAAATTAGCCTTTTAGGAACTTCTCTTACGTGATCCTCACTATTTATTAATATTTGAGGAGAAAAATTCGCTCCGGCGCCAGGGATCGAACCCGGGTCCTTGGTTCTACGTACCAAGCGCTCTGACCACTGAGCTACGCCGAATTCAATCCACAGTACCGAACCGAACCTTCCTCCTTCAATGTTTCCCTTTGTGGCCTGACTCCAGGTTAGGCATGTATGTTGACGTATATGTCCAATGTCAACTGCCATTATACTAGGAGCGCACTCAGCTGAGTGACTTGTTTGGCCGGGATTCCGCAGTTACGTGCACAGTAATCTGTACAGACATATGCACTGCAGCTATGAGAATATTATAGATTTATTAATTTGTCCTAAAGAATAATATCTGTAATATTGACAATTAATATTTGAGGAGACAGATTATTGTGCACATAACTGCGGAATCCCAGCCAAACAAGTCACTCAGCTGAGTGCGCTCCTAGTATAATGGCAGTTGACATTGGACATATAAGTCAACATACTGTATATGCCTAACTTGGAGTCAGGCCACAAAGAGAAACATTGAAGGAGGAGGGTTCGGTCCGGTGCTGTGGATTGAATTCGGCGTAGCTCAGTGGTCAGAGCGCTTGGTACGTAAAACCAAGGACACGGGTTCGATCCCCGCCGCTGGAGCGAATTTTTCTCCTCAAATATTAATTGTCAATATTACAGATATTATTCTGTAGGACAAATTAATAAATCTATAATACTCACTATTTATGTCTATTCATATTGTACTTAGAACATGGATATATGTCCATAACTAAAGTGCTGTACTGTTGAATTAACTTGAGGCGACTTCGAGAAGAAAGCCAAAGTTCCATCACAGTCTACTATATACTGTCGCGAAGCTCAATATGTAGTAAAAATGCAAACATGGGTAGTTGCCCACCACTAGGATCGCTACTATCGCCTCATCATCGCAAATCTCTCTCCTAGTAGACGACAAAATATGTTACACTTTCGTTGTGTTCTTTTGGAAAAATTAATACCTTCCTTCCATTATTGAAATATTAAATGCATAAAGTTAATTTATTATTTTAATGAAGTATATTAAATTCCACCATAAACTCGAAGACACCTGCAAGAAATAGGTTAATATTATTTTTGTTTGTGCAAAACGAACTGAAATTTACTATAATCGCTTCACTCATTCAAGATTATAGCGATAATTAACTATGAAACCAATAAATATTAATTTGCATTTCCCTTTACAACAATAATAATGGAAATATGAATTAATGGAGTAACTTACGTGTACCGGTACTTGTAGTGTAGGCCTACGTAGTTAACAAAGTGGTATGAGGTTAAGCAATAATAATCACACCAGAATTGGAAATAAAACGCGATCAATAAATTTTATTGTAACAGACTTTTTCTACGTCTCCAATAAAGTAACAAATAAAAATAACAACAAAATTAACAGCTATAATTAAAAACATATCCTTTGAAAAAAAAAAGTATGCCTAAGCAATAATAATCCCACCAGAATTGAAAATAAAACGTGATCAATAAATTTCATTAAAACAAACTTAATTTTTCTACGTCTCTAGTAAAATATTATTATTCCAATTAGTGTATTTTAGCCATTAACATTTTCATTACAACCAATAACGAAAATTTCACAAGCATCAATGTGAAATACGCAACGAGCTAGAACTCGATGAAAATACGACACAGTCCAAAGTCGACCGTGGACAGACTATTGTTTCTAGTTGCTAACCGCTTGGAGCGCTTTATCACGAGATTTGCAAAAAATCACCTCAAGCTTCGCGACTGTATATAGTAGACTGTGGTTCCATCGCATATTCTAACACGATAGGTTGAGAAAAAGTCCTTAAGGACTGTCATTGGTTCGAGTCCAACCAAAGGAATGCTTGTCCGTGTCAATGTTTTGTCTTAGACGAGATTCGACGGCGTGCAGACTACATTTCACGGGAGCCCTTCGTGTGTCAGGTTAAGAAACATTTCAAACACTGACTTGGCAACGGCTACTGAAGGGCAGAAAGAAGAATGTTCTATTTGGAAACAGATTGGTGCAAAACAGGCCTGCACGAATGCCTCGGTCGTCATGGCAATTACAAACATCAACAACTTGAGTCGCTCCCGTCTGCTATTCTCGTTGACTCGCAGACGTAATGTTGCCATACTGGCAGGCTCTTATTTTGACCTTGTCTGTAGGCCCAAACTCTGCTTCGATTCAGTCCGTGACATTCAAATTGTCTGTCCGGCGTTTCACTGCCTTTCTTATTCAAATGTCTATAGACAGGGGGTAGGATAGGTCAGTTACAGATCGCAGTCAATGAATGATGGATCTCGAGGAGGTCGTGACAAGTGAATGAGTGCGATGTGAATGCCAGATTCTGTTCTGAGCGCAAACACGTAGTAAGGTCTGTTATTTCTGGCTTCCCAAACGAATTCCTGAGCCTCAAAACTTTGTGCAATGGAAGACCTTTCACTTGGAGATCACTTTTTTTTTCTTTTTTTTATGTTTAATATTGGTCGACCAGCAAACTTGCAATACAGACCACTGTTAAATTATGGAATATCACATGCAGAATATCATGCTGAGGTTGGCTCTAAAGGCTCCTCTAATTAATTTAAATTAATTAATTAAACATTTATGTGAATAAAAATATGATGATTTTCTATGTTAAATTTATGAAGAGTCGTCAGTATCACTAAGAAGGATGTCTTGAGGGAGTTTCCTTTTAAGTCTAAATGGCTGACAAGATCTTGCTCCAATGTTATATGTTACAGCTCCAGGAACAACAGGAAGTTTGTTGAAGAAAGATTTTGACATTGAATGGATGTACTGTTCTAGTGGAAGAATTCCCAATTCTTGATGCAGTTGTTGATTTCTTACAAACCAGGGGGCATTTGTTGCAGTACGCAGGAACTTGTTCTGGAGAACTTGTAGGCGATGCATGTGTGTCTTATTTGCAGTCCCCCACACTGGCGCTGCATAAGTTAAAAGAGGTCGTACAAGCGAGGTGTAGAGTAGCATTGAACAATCCAATCCAATTTGTGAACGTCTATTAACCAAAGGGTATAATTTTCGAATTCTAGAAGAGGTTAGTGTAGCAAGGAGATCACTTGTACCCGAGTTCTAAGACACAGACACTTTTCTTGAGGATCGCGTTTGTAAATACTAGAGATAAGCAAAACTAACTGCCGCTCTCGCTCGCTGTGTTCATTGCATTTGTCTTTCGAGTCTCGGCTCGTCATTCTCGTGCGCTTCGAGTCTCGCTCATCATTCTCGAAATAGTATTTGGTCGGTGTTCTTATATGTTTTGCAATTACATAATGATACCTATAATTATTGTAATATTTATTGAAATATTATTTGCTGAATGGTCCTTTGGATTTACTAGTACAAGCAAGCTAAATATTTCAGATGTTCTAAAAGGGGCAACTATCTCGTCTGCGATCATCTCTAGTATTATTTTTGTTATTAATTTTATTATTATCTTTAACATGAGGATAAAAAATTAAATAAAGTGTTAATGTACAAATCAAATCATGTATATCTATCTATGTATGTTATTTTCTTTCTACTCCTTTTAAGAATCTGATCCTGGTATTAAAAATGTTAAATTTTACTTTAGATACAACATATAATTATCTACGGCTTGTGTAAGTTATCATAATTATCAAAACGTAATTGTCCCCGAACATGAGTTTTGTTCTTTCGGGGTACTTTTATGTAAAGTCTTATGTAACTTTTCGTTAAAAAAAAGTAAGTCAGTAAGTATAAAATAAGTAAATTAATAATTGAATAAATAAATAAATAAATAAATAAATAAATAAATAAATAAATAAATAAATAAATAAATAAATAAATAAATAAATAAATAAATAAATAAGTAAATAAATAAATAAATAAATAAATAAATAAATAAGTAAATAAGTAAGTAAATAAGTAAATAATAGATTACCTGACATTCGTCTTACGATTGGGGAAAACCTCAGAAAAAACCAAGTAATCAACTCAAGCGGGAATCAAACCCACGTCCAAGCACTACTCCGGATCAGCAAGCAAACGCGCTACCGCCTGAACTACGCTGGTGACTTTAATCTGAATTTAAAACTGTTGAAAATAGGAAGAAACTTGATAACTTTCCTACTGTAATAACTTTTCATCTTGTATAAAATGTAGTCTCATTGACTTTCTGTACCCAAAAAGAGAAAGTACTTAACTTTGTAATATGTTGTAAAACCGTAATAACACTATTTTTTATGGTTACGAAGTATTTTTCAAGTTTTCTTAAGGCAAGGCTGCACATTCATCTTTTTTTTTTCCCCAGTTAGCAATTGAATTGTAAGAAACAAGAGCTCAGTGGGTCACTGGGACTTTGAAAACACTATCGGCGCCAGAATGTGTGCAAGTGTAACAATGCAGATAACGAAAAAAGATAAAAGATCAACGAGTTAACACAACTAGATCCCGATATCCCGTTACACGCTGAAACAGAATACAATTAGAGGGGCGACTACATGTACGATGGAAAACATTCTACAGAGATTTCTTCAGGCATGAATGCATAATATTATAGAGGGTTCATTGCCATTATAGCTCAGCATACAGTTACGTAAATCACCCCGATATGTCTCAAAATACCAGAGAGCCGTTACTCTAAGGTCATTTCATTCGTTCCTCCTCGATGATTCTAGTTCTCAGACTAGGTCGAGAAGTCCTGCTTCCACCAAAGCCATATTTACTTCATTCTCAAAATCAGGATTCGCGTACAAGTAAGAAATTAAATTTGTTCAGTTGTTTTCTTTATTTATTTTTTTCCATTTCGTGTCCTTAATCTTGCAAAGGTCGTCAACAGGTTGATCAGTTCATCCGAGGCTTGTTTTGCGACTTGACAGCTAGTAATGAATACGTCCAATAGGCTGCTAGCCCAGAGGGGTAGAATTGTGGGGTTCCCAATAGTGTAGCATTTTCTCTACATTAAGTAGTTATGGTTATACCGCCAATACTCGATCCCCAGAGCCTCGTTAGTGTAAAACAGGTTGCACCACGTTAAGGTGAAGTTGGGATCTGAGTAGAAGAGACTACCCCTTGCAACCCCTTGTAAGACAGGAATGTGGCCTTTCGCCATTGCTTTCTTATAATATACATCAGCCGCGGCGAAAATGCGACTCACGAGCACATTGTGGCTCGCAGTGATAGCTGTGGGTTTCTACCTCCCACAACCCCCACTCTCTCACTTACTGGAGTCAAACTCCGTTCCATTTGTATTTGTCTCTGATCTGCGAGTGGCGTATCGTCGCAATGTCTCTCTCAATACGTACATGTACTGTACATCTACAGAAACGAAAGTTTCAAGTAGGATGGGAGGACGCATTTTTTGCTGCCAATTTGATGAGCATATTAAATGTATGATTTGTTCGCAAGTATTGCAAGGAAAACGGTTGTGTAACATGAAACGGCATTATACTACATGTCACCCACATTATGAAACATTGAAAGGTAATTGTTGTTATTATTATTATTATTATTATTATTATTATTATTATTATTATTATCTCTGTACGTCGACCCTTTTTCCGCAGATGTACAAATGATACGGTTAGATCTTCAATTTGAACTCATAGATTTACTATGTGATGTTGCAATGAAAGCTAGATGTAAGGACTTGACAGATGTTGAACTTTTAAAATCTTTGTCAAAAAATAAGAATCCGAAGTTTCGTTCTTTCGCTTGCTCTGTTAAAGCCATGTTCGCTACAACTTAGTCTACGTTTCTGAAAAATTATTTTTAATAACGAAAATAGTTAAAACCAAATGTAGATCACGACTGACAGACAAACACCGTCGTGATCAACTACGTCTGGCAGTAAAAGACATAATTCCTGATTTTGAAACTCTGTTACGGAGACATTCTGAAGACAGTTAATTTCAGGTCGTGATAATGTGGCCTATGTTTTCTTGTACATTTCTCTTTTCGTTGTACGTACGAAACATTAATTTGTAGCCTTGTACTGTATAAAATTATATTTAAATGCTGGACGTAAGGAAAATGAAAATCCGTTACTGAGTCAGACAGTTAGTTCACTTCCCCTTCGGGTATTCGCCTCCCTCCACAGGTGCTATGCACGTTGCAGGTTACACAGTGGCTCGGCGCACGAACTCTTCTTCGCCACGGCTGATGTACATGGATAAAATTATCCAAGATTGGCGCAAGATGTGACATGGCTATTTTCAATTAAGTAGAACATTACAAATAGGCTCCCTGATTTTTATAGATGATTTGGTTTAAATAGCACTCACAGAAAATGACCTGCAGTAGTCTGTATATAATTTGAATAGAATTGGAAAGCAATATAATATGGAAATCGAGACAAACAAGAAAAAAGTGATGGCCTTTTGTGGAAAATACCCTGTACCTAGCAAAATAGTTTTGGACAATAAAATTTTGGAAAGAGTAAATGAGTTCACATATTTGGGTTATAATTTGTCATTTGAGGAAGAAATAGATATAGCAAACAAAATTACAAAATTTACGAAAACCATGGAAATAATTAACAGTATCATGAAACCATCATTAGTACAAAAGAACACAAGAATATGTCACTAAAACCTTGCAAGGCCAGTGTTAAGCTATGGTAGCGAAGCATGGACAATAAGAAGGTAAACACAATATAATATTTGTTACTCAGTCAAATGACAAATCAATGTAAAATAATGACTTATATTATATGGTCATTAAGTTTTATATACATGAATTACAAATTGCAAACGTTTTCGCCCATTCTGGCATCTTCAGGCACAATTATACAATATCTCAATATCAAACTGTGTAGCCATTACATTGGTGGTAGATAAACTGTTTAAGATTAATGATGTACAAAACATCTCCATAATTAAAATGTAATATTACAGGTCATAAAATTAAAATAATGTTAAAAACCACGTAGTGTTGTAATTAAACTTCATAATATTCTGTGGAACTCTTGTTCAGTAGAGTCCAATGAGTGATGAATTATGTGTCGTTTGAATGTGACAACTGTATAGATCACTATAAAACATCCTATGTTTGAAGTAGTTATGTAGACGTGAGAGGACCTGCTGCTGTTGGAACTGTAGCTAGTATGACAAGAGTTCCACAGAATATTATGAAGTTTAATTACAACACTACGTGGTTTTTAACATTATTTTAATTTTATGACCTGTAATATTACATTTTAATTATGGAGATGTTTTGTACATCATTAATCTTAAACAGTTTATCTACCACCAATGTAATGGCTACACAGTTTGATATTGAGATATTGTATAATTGTGCCTGAAGATGCCAGAATGGGCGAAAACGTTTGCAATTTGTAATTCATGTATATAAAACTTAATGATCATATAATATAAGTCATTATTTTACATTGATTTGTCATTTGACTGAGTAACAAATATTATATTGTGTTTATCTATATTAATTGACAATTTGAATATTTCCAACATGCTTTCTAAGTTAATAAGAAGAAGGGATGAAAGCAGGATAATAGCTAATGAGATGCGATTTACAACAGGATATGCAACAGAAGAAAATGGAAGGAAACAGAAGAACGGAAAGAAAGTGAGACGAAACAAAATAAAGAAAAGGAAATTAGAGGAAAGAAAAGAGAAAAGAAAAGCAAGGGAAGAGAATGGGAGGAAACAGAATAATGGAAACAAATTTGAAGGAAAGAGAAGAATGGGAAGAAATAAGAATAGTAAGAAAATGAGAGAGAATAAAGAAAGGAAACAAAATGGGAAGAAAGAGAGGAATGAAAAGTAAATGGGAGAAAGCAAAAGAAATTAATAAAAATAGATACAGGAAAAGGGGAAAGAAAATAAGAGGAAACAAAAGAAAGAAAAAATCTAGAATAAAAACAAAGAAGGAAAGGAAAATGACTGGAAAAAGGAAGGAAAAGTAATGGAATGCATCAAAAAAAGAAAAATTAGAGATGACAATAGAATGAAGCGAAAATATATATCAGAAGAAAGGAAAATACATATGGAAATTAATGAGTAGTGTAAATTTTTACTTTAAGGGGTTAGGTACAGCTTACAGTCATTGCGTGCATCTACGGCTTGCGCCACCCATCAGCGAATAGGGATTATAAAGAATGGACACTTCGCGTCGGTACCTTTGATGTAGCCGGACTGATTTCAATGACCTTCAAGCCAGCTAAAGCGTGAGATTCTGCTTTCTCCCTAGAGTTGGCTCTGACATCACACCAGCTAGCAGTCGACACAGCGGAAATATAATACATATAATTAATACATCTAGGTACATTATGTACTCAAATAAAATAAATTGGATCAATAAAATAATAAATCCGTCATTAACTAATGTCTAGACTCTAGAGATCCTTTATAATGAGAGTTGAGACGTTGACCCCAACAACAATTAAAATATGTAATGATTTGATAGCGCTGAAAATGGAAAAACAAAACTCTTACGAGAAGTAAAACCATAGACATATACAGGATGTTTAAAAAATACGGAGCATAATTTCAGGTATGTATTTCCCACATGTAGACAATCAAAATAGTTCATTACAACATGTGTCCGGAAATGCTTCATTTCCGAGTTATGGCCTTCACAACATTGAAATTCACCGGAACGTTCTTCTTTCCGCAGGTCGTTGTCATTACAGAAGATGTTCAAAATGTCCACCTTCTGCTTGAATACAGACCTCACATCGATGTCTCATTGACCTGCGAACACGATCCCAAACTTCAGGAGTATTGCGTATGTCCTCAGAACATGCCACAATTCGATTCCGAAGGTATTCCAAATCAGGCACGGAGACGAATAAACCAATGATTTTAAATGGCCCCACAAGTAGAAATCGAGAGGGTTCAGATCAGGTGAGCGTGGAGGCCAAGCAATTGGGCCACCTCTACCTATCCAGCGATCAGGAAACCTTCGATCCAAGTACCGGCGAGCACAGTCTAACTCCTACACAACACTGAATGTAACCTTCGCCCCGGAATGAACTGTCAGAGTGCCCTCTTAATGTCTCTTTTGACGGCAACGACCTGCGGAAAGAAAAACGTTTCGGTGAATTTCAATGTTGTGAAGGCCATAACTCGGAAATAAAGCATTTCCGGACACATGTTGTAATGAACTATTTTGATTGTCTACATGTGGGAAATACATACCTGAAATTATGCCCTGTATTTTTTAAACACCCTGTATTATAATATATACAAATGTTAAACGAATTCGATACTTAATTTTATAATGTATTACATTATTTTGTAATATAATTTATGATATCTGAAATATAAAATATTATTATTACAACTAGTTTGTCACTGAGAAATAAGGAAAAGCTGTTAACTTGAATTTATTTGAAGCAAAGCGTTACTGGATTATGCAATAAGGTAGGCGATGTTTGGATCCTGTGTCTCAACTCTATTCTCAATTATTATCTTAGCGTATGCTCGATTACACTAACCTCTAGCGCTTGAAAGTGGAACTATACGCTGGCGCACAGAGAAACAAAACACAGGAAAATTCGCTCAGTGTCCATTCTGTATAATCCCTATTCGCTGTCGGCTTCAGTTCGTCAATCGCAGTGTTTGATGGGAATCGAATTCTCTTGCTTCAGTATACGTGACGTAGGTTACATGAGATTTTACGGTCATGCGGTACCAGCATATACGCCATGTGGCTATATGAAGTTCCTATTAGCGTAAATTGAGCTTTTAATAGAAATGCTGATTTTTTGTAAACTTGCGTAATTGAAAAGATTGACACTGTATTACAGTAAACAGTCGTATTTATAAGCCGAACATAAATCACATTTCTCAGAGAGAGTTTGCGCACGTTTCATTCCGCAATATTTACTTCGTGTGACTTTTTGCTTCTCGACAAAAACAGAACTGGAATATAACTTGAACTGGCTAATGAGTAGTGTGATACATTAGTACGCTGTAGCATACGCCGTTGATTTTTTCACAGATAGTAAATTAATGTGTAGGGCCTACACAATATCATTTCAGACACTCCTAACCTATTTGGAAGAGTTTATTTTAATCCATGGGGGATTGCAATATATTAAAATAAAATTATGTTATTGAGTTGTGCCTTAACATGGATGGAAAACATATGCGTGCACAACACATGCGTAATTAAAGACAGTAATAGTAGTAGCAGCAGCAGTTGTAGGTTCAATAATTTAGCAGGATGTGTTATTAAAACTAAGTGGATGTGGACTGTCAGGTATATTTATATTTTAATATCTGTTTCTTTTTCATTATTAATTATATTTTAATTTCTATTAGGTTCATTGATGGTGTTATTGTAAGTTTAGTTTGTATACGTCTAACAGCAGAAGCAGCAGCAGCAGCAGCAGTAGTAGTAGTAGTAGTAGTAGTAGTAGTAGTAGTGGTAGTTTCTGTTGCAGCTGCTGCTGCAGTTGCAACTGTTGCAGTAGATGCAGCTGTTGCTGTTGCTGTTGCAATATTTGTAGTTCTTGCTGTAGCAGTTGCTGTATTTGTAACTGATGCTGTTGCAATATTTGTAGTTGTGATGCTGTTACAGTAGTTGTATTCTAGCTGTTGCTGTTGCAGTAGTTGTCGCTGTTGCTGTTGCAGTATTTTTAATTGTAACTGTTGCTGTTGCAGTAGTTGTAGTTTTACCTGCTGCTGTTTCTGTGTTTTTAGCTGTTGCAGTATTTGTAGCTGTTGCAGTAAGTGTAGTTGTAATTATAGCTGTTGCAGTAGTTGTATTTGTAGTTTTAACTGCTACTGTTGCTGTTGCATTAGTCGTAATTGTAATAATTGTAGCTGTTACAGTAATTGTAGTTGTCGCTGTTTCAGTAATTCTAGCTGTTACTATAGCTGTTGCTGTTGGAGTAGTTGTAGCTGTTGCTGTTGTAGTTGTAGTAGTTGTTGTAGATGTTGCTGTAGCTATAGCTGTAGCTGTTGCTGTTGTAGTTGTAGTGGTTGTTGCTGTAGCTATAATTGTAGCTGTTACTGTTTAGTAGTTGTAGTTGTTGCTGTTGCAATAGTTGTAGCTGTTGCTGTTGCAGTTGTAGTAGTTGTTGTAGCTGTTGCTGTAGCTATAGTTGTAGCTGTTGCTGTTGTAGATGTTGCTGTAGCTATAGCTGTAGCTGTTGCTGTTGTAGTTGCAGTAGTTGTTGCTGTAGCTATAGTTGTAGCTGTTGCTGTTGTAGATGTTGCTGTAGCTATAGCTGTAGCTGTTGCTGTTGTAGTTGCAGTAGTTGTTGCTGTAGCTATAGTTGTAGCTGTTGCTGTTGTAGATGTTGCTGTAGCTATAGTTGTAGCTGTTGCTGTTGTAGTTGCAGTAGTTGTTGCTGTAGCTATAGTTGTAGCTGTTACTGTTGTAGATGTTGCTGTAGCTATAGCTGTAGCTGTTGCTGTTGTAGTTGCAGTAGTTGTTGCTGTAGCTATAGTTGTAGCTGTTGCTGTTGTAGATGTTGCTGTAGCTATAGTTGTAGCTGTTGCTGTTGTAGTTGCAGTAGTTGTTGCTGTAGCTATAGTTGTAGCTGTTGCTGTTGTAGATGTTGCTGTAGCTATAGCTGTAGCTGTTGCTGTTGTAGTTGCAGTAGTTGTTGCTGTAGCTATAGTTGTAGCTGTTGCTGTTGTAGATGTTGCTGTAGCTATAGCTGTAGCTGTTGCTGTTGTAGTTGCAGTAGTTGTTGCTGTAGCTATAGTTGTAGCTGTTGCTGTTGTAGATGTTGCTGTAGCTATAGCTGTAGCTGTTGCTGTTGTAGTTGCAGTAGTTGTTGCTGTAGCTATAGTTGTAGCTGTTGCTGTTGTAGATGTTGCTGTAGCTATAGTTGTAGCTGTTGCTGTTGTAGTTGCAGTAGTTGTTGCTGTAGCTATAGTTGTAGCTGTTACTGTTGTAGATGTTGCTGTAGCTATAGCTGTAGCTGTTGCTGTTGTAGTTGCAGTAGTTGTTGCTGTAGCTATAGTTGTAGCTGTTGCTGTTGTAGATGTTGCTGTAGCTATAGCTGTAGCTGTTGCTGTTGTAGTTGCAGTAGTTGTTGCTGTAGCTATAGTTGTAGCTGTTGCTGTTGTAGATGTTGCTGTAGCTATAGTTGTAGCTGTTGCTGTTGTAGTTGCAGTAGTTGTTGCTGTAGCTATAGTTGTAGCTGTTGCTGTTGTAGATGTTGCTGTAGCTATAGCTGTAGCTGTTGCTGTTGTAGTTGCAGTAGTTGTTGCTGTAGCTATAGTTGTAGCTGTTGCTGTTGTAGATGTTGCTGTAGCTATAGCTGTAGCTGTTGCTGTTGTAGTTGCAGTAGTTGTTGCTGTAGCTATAGTTGTAGCTGTTACTGTTTAGTAGTTGTAGTTGTTGCTGTTGCAATAGTCGTTAGTTAAGCATGTAAATGAGTGCTTCATTACTAAACTTATATGCCATTGCAAAGAATTTTACACAACACACAATAAAATATAAAGTATAAGCAGCACTAAAAAAGGATAAGAAAGTTAAAGTATATATAGTTACCATGATCAGGAGAAATTCATGTAATTATGGGGCCTAACGGTTCTGGAAAATGTGCAATAGCTTCTGTTATCGCTGGAAAAAAATAAAACCTTGCAACCATGAATATTCTCAACAAATCATAAAGATATTGAAACTTTATATTTCAACAGAACACAGATTCAATAATAATAACAACAACAATAGTTGACTCAGACTACCGACGGACAAATAAAAGTGTTTATGTAGTGCTACCAACTATTGTTATCGAATTAAACCTAAATCTAAACATGTCTTGTCTCTTTATTGCGTAAGGGAACTGACTTTTGCGTATGGGAAAGTTAAGAGGAAGTCGGAAAATGGGGAAGATTGGAGAATGCTGGGTTTGCAGTGAAACACGTAGCCTTGGGTAGAGAGCTATGAATGAATTGGTTGCGAAGATACGCTTTATTGTTATTCTGTAGAAATGTTATAAGAGTAAATTCTGAAATAATTCTGAATAAACTTTACGTGGAATTCGGAATACAATCTTTTACTTACAGCAACTTGAAGAAAGAAATAGAAAAGCAAGCAAGCACTTCTTTGGCTATTTGCGTAACACGCTTGCGGTGCGCGTCCCGACATGACGACATCAGAGAGCAGGGAATGTTAATAAACACTTGGTGCATATGGGACTGCTTAAGGCTCAATCTGTTTTTGCCTGCACGTTGAAATGGAAGCATATTTTCCGTATAATCGCGCAATTGCGTATGCTGTGTACTGCGCGCGCGGAGCACCTGCAGGAATGATAAGCCTCGGTTCACTTTCATCGGTAGCAGCGGCTCGAATCCCAACAAGCGCTCCCTCATTGGGAGCTGCCACACGTAGACGCGTTGCGGAGCTGGGGACGGCGCTTGAACACTAATTAACGGCCGGCCGGCCGGCCGGCGCGATCCTAGCCCTTTGGGCCGCACAGCAGCAACGCCCTTACAACAACACGCGACTTGTAATAGATTTCCGTTTACAAATTATTGCTAATGTACAGGTATAGAGGGTTTTCACGTCCCTGTAGGGCAGGTATGCTCAAAATTGTAAAAGCTCCGATTACACGGATGATGCTGCACTGCATAACACACACAGTGTACGGACTGGGCTCCGCAACTACATTGCAGCACCGCCCGTGGCATAGGTCTTACACTCTTACAAATACGGATAATAAACTGAATTTGAAAAAGGAAAGAGTATAGGCCTACACTGTAATATTCAGTTATTACATTATTTATTATATTTAATATAGTTATGATATTATTATATCATAGGTAATGTTATTTTCATATTCCATCATAAATTGAGGTATATTCAACATGTGCATTCTTTTCTGCAAGTAATCGGAAATCCCTTTCCAACAAATTTACTGCAATGCGCTCCTGGCGCAAAAGATGCTCATCTGGTAATCGGGACCTATGTTTGGATTTATTCACCATCATTCTCGAAAATAATTGTTCGCACGTATGTCGAGGCGAAGGTAGCTAACATAGTGGCAGCGAATAAGCTTATCTTGGGATATTTCGTTTTGTTCATTTTTTTTAAATAATTCTATGCTTGTCAAGTCATATTCTTTGTATTTAGTTCTGAATTCTACGTTACTTTGTAAATCAATTAACTTGTCTTGGAACTGCACTCTCACAGATTGTACTAAATTTACTATGAAAGGATTAACGAAAAGATTAATATCAGTCTCCATACGTCTAAAATCACTGAATCTAGGTTCCGTGAATTCACATTTGAGCTGTTCCAGTAGGCTACAGAGATATAATTAACTATATTTTGTTCAGGCACCATACGCCTACATCTCTTTATAAGTTCACTATCCATAAAGGGTATTAGTCTTTTCCTAATTCCCAACTACTACACAACTTGCTCCTAAACATAGACTTTGAATTGTTCGACTCTCTTCAGTTTTTGGCCTTTCATGAAATGCTTTCAATTCTTGAAGCTGTAGTGCACTTTGCACCCCTGAAAAGTTATTTTATCAAAACATGTATTTCCGCTGGAATAAAATCCCCATAATATTAATAATAATAATAATAATAATAATAATAATAATAATAATAATAATGTTGGTATATCAATACATATTAAAAAAACAGCTTCCCTGTCACTTCGGCATGTTCTGGATGGCAGAGCCTATAATGTCGTTTTATGAGTAGTATTCCTGACAGTACCTAACATAGTAAACAATTGAAGATTTCACCGAACGCACAAAAAAATATTTTTCCTCCCATATTGTACGGAATGATCGTTTGCTTTACAGAAGGTTTTGACTGTGTCATTGTCCCGCACTGTTCGTACGTTTACTAAATACTTGAACTGCCTTCCGCAGTCATCCGTCGAGCTTCGAACGGGGAACAGCACGCTTTACATTCGAAGGTTGTGATTACAGAACGTAATCGGGAGTCAGAGAATGAGCATGCCTGCTGTAGGGTTTTCATCGTGCTTAGCTCATTTTTTTCTGAGGGGAGATTTTTAAAATCGGTTACTTTACGACACTTTATCAACTGCTGTGGTTATCTAGCGCAGTGATGTCAGCAGTGTGGCCAAGTCAGCGGTTTTGTAGCTAAATCTGGTGTTTTGAGGACTATGGTCAGCTACAGAATTTTACCGTCAGCGGCTGGCTGTTTATTTGGCGTTTTTTTATTATTCCAGCTGGAGACGATATTGTAAAGTTTTTTTTTCTGTAAAGGTATAATTTTTTTTATATGTACTTGCGGACAACAAAATTATTTAATCATAAATCAGAGTTTAATATGGTATTATCACAATTTTTCATTGTGCGAGTATAAAATATCAATCTTTTATGTTAACTCGATTTGGTACAACCACGCCCATTTCCTGCCTCATCCATTTTTGTTGTACAAAATAATAAGGTATGCCGCATTTTGTTAAACTCTTAGTCTAATCATGTATGCATTGCTTTTGTAAATGAATTGATATATTTAATCATAAAGAGTACATAATGAACTGAATTATTATTATTTTCATTTATGTTATTTTGTAGTATGATATTATTTAATTTATCATTCCGCATTATAGTTTATGTAACACAGTCATACTTAAAGCATAAAATCAGACTCATTGTTGGCAGGCACGTCTCCAGCTCAGTATGAAATCAGATTATAGTAGCCTCGTTTAATTATTAGGCAGCGGCATTCCTTTTAAGATTTGTAGGTCTTTATTGCATGCACCGATAATAAAATGAAAATGCGACGTTGTCACGTCTTGTTTGTTGCTGCTATATATTAATATAACATGGAACAAGACACACTGCTAAAATTTGCAACTCTGGTTTATATATACACTCCGCGTGGAGTATTGGAGCGGCCTTCAAAAGACTTGACGACAATGGTCAGCGCGACATAATTAAAATTATTGAAACTACAAAGCTTCCGTCCATACACTCCGCGTGGAGTATTAGAGCGGCCTTCAAAAGACTTGACGACAATGGACAGCGCGACATAATTAAAATTATTGAAACTACAAAGCTTCCGTCCTCTTTGACACCGCTAGCCTACTAATTGAACGTGGCTACTTTACGAACCGATTGGTGTGATTGTGAATGTGATAGTATCCGAAGTGTCCAGTATGTTCTTGAGCTACTTCATGCAATTTTGAAGAAATATGCCGCGTATAACTCTATACGTTCTAAAGTTTAGATATCTGTGGGGAAAAAAAAAAAAAAAAAAAAAAAAAACATGTGTTGAAAGATTAGGTGGAAGAAGTTGCCGGTGATAGCTGGAAAGCTCGGCGTAAATGGTGTAAGGTGATACTGTATATTGAATGCAAAATATTCAGATTTAATTATCCATACGGTTTTGCATAAAACATAGAGCCTACAAAGTGATACACACTTTCCATAATTTAATGTACATTTTTATAAAGTTCTCCAGTTCCTAAAACTGTATAACTTGTATTTCAAATTTGGAAGTGATGTGTTAAGAAAAATCTGGAGTTTTTCAACTACAGTTCAGCGGTTTTTTTTAAGCTTGTGCTGCGGTAAATGGAATTCTGAGTTGGCAACACTGGATGTCAGACAGGGACTAAACGGAGCGGAGCGCTTCACTAGACTGGTTGCGTGCTCCGGTGTTTCCACAGACATAAGCAAGTTCAAGTTCCGATCTAGCTCCACAACCGGTATTGGAGCTTACAACTCTGACACTACTGATCTAGGGTCTCAATAACAGATGATAATTCTAGCGAGGTGAGTCCAGGATCCAGCGCCGAAAGCTACCCAGTTCTTAATGGATTGAGGGAAAACCCCGGAAAAAACCTTCAACCAGGCAACCTGTCCCAACCGGGATTTGAATCCGGGCCCGCTCGTTCGAGGTTAGGCGTGCTAACCGTTACTCCACAGCTGTGTATTAGAGTACTTTATTTCTTCTAATCTGTATATACTTTCTTCTGTTTTTATCACCTCCCTACCATTTGTTTCTTTGTTAGCCAATATTTCAAACTGCAAATTCTTTATGGTACTATAAAACATGCTTTGCGATCGTCATTTGTTTACAGCATAATTTAGTTATTTATTTAATCTCATGACTGTGAAGAATAAAGATGTCAGTAGAATAACAGCAAGTGAGATGAGGTTGATGAGAGCAACAGCTGGATATAATAATAATAATAATAATAATAATAATAATAATAATAATGATTTATTTTAGCTGGCAGAGTTAAGGCCGTAAGGCCTTCTCTTCCACACAACCAGCAAAAAGTGTATATACTGTACATATGCATGAACTTACAAAGAATTCAACAATTTGATTTAGATGAGAGTTACATATATACAAGAGTTATTTACGAATTAAACAACAAAATACTATGAACTATTAATTAAACACTGAAATAAACTGTGTAGCAGAATTAAACTAAAATACATAGAATGTTAATATATTTCAAATTATATTAGATAATAGAAAGAGATTATTATGAGACAATTTTGAAAATGCAGCACAATCAGGATGATGTCTAAAGAAAAAAAGCAACAGTGTAGTCTGTAATATTTTAAATCAGTATGTACTCGCTAGGATTATAAAAAAATGAAGACATAATGCAAGAACTTCAAGTAGAACCCATTATACAGTTCATCAGCAAGTATCAACTTCAGTGGAAGGGTCATCTCGAACGAATGGACCGATGCAGAATTCCAAAAGCACTGTTTCATTACCATCGGCATGGCAAAAGATCTCTAGTTCGTCCGAAGAAGAGATGGACTGAAAATTCTAGTTTGAGACCGTAACAGGCCACTCGGCCTAATACTTGTTAGGAAGACGACGATTTAATCTGACAGGATTAAGGCCATAAGGCCTTCTCTTCCATCCTACCCGATAGCACATATAAATACAAAAAAATAAAGAAATACGAACACTGATGAAAACAATACAAATTAAATATATTATTTTAATGTACCGAAGTACATATGATATTTCCGTGCAGATATTCTGCGTCATCATACGATGAAAGAGTAATGGAACGGAGAAAAATTCTCTCCGGCGCCGGGATTTGAACCCGGGTTTTCAGCTCTACGTGCTGATGCTTTATCCACTAAGCCACACCGAATACAGCCCCGGTGTCGGATAGAATCGTCTCAGATTAAGCTCCAACTCTTGGATTCCCTCTAGTGGCCGCCCTCTGCACTACGTCATAGATGTCTATGAACGTAGGACCGAAGTCCACACATGTGCTGAGGGGCACTCGTTATAAGTGACTAGTTGACCGGGATCCGACGGAATGTACTTCGGTACATTAAAATAATATATATGATATGCGTAAATCACTTCGTGATTTAAGACGGCGCTTATTCCGTCGGATCCCGGCCAACTAGTCACTCATAACGAGTGCACCTCAGCACATGTGTGGACTTCGGTCCTACGTTCATAGACATCCATTACTCTTTCATAATACAAATTAAATTAAAGCTCTATAAAGAGTCAACAGGGTCAAAAGAACACTATAGAACTCTCATTCAGCTAACACAAGAAAAAAGATTTTACAACAGCATAGTTATAGCATAGACAGTCAACTGAAAATGGAGGCTCCGTTCAAACGTTTTGGTGGAGCTAACATTAGTGAAATAGACTTTCAGTAACTCAGTTAATATTTTATTGTATTAAAATACTTTATTTCTTTTAATCTTTATATACGCTCTTCTAATCGTGTAATAGTTAATTAAATCCCACTCTAGTTTTGATTTTCTCTAGATAAATCATAACCTCTAGTGTGATTACTGTTGATTATTGAAAAGCTGCCAAGGGCGGAGAACGAATAATGAGCAAATCCCTGTTTCCTATATAAAGCTCGTTTATTTTTCTTACGACGCAATACTTAACGAACTCGTATCGTCCTCGGGTTACCGAAATCTCGTTAAGAGTTCCCGCGCGAACCGGTGAGAGCTAGTAGCGGCCCACGGACTCTGGTAGCGGCCACCCTTGTCCCGCCACTCTGTACGTGCGATTGTCCGGTCAGGCGGGAAACTGCGTCCCCCACTACAGCCGAAGTCTCAATGAAATCAAGTGACGATACGCACTTAGATAGTAACGTGGTTCCAATGTTATATATTATAGTGCATTTTCAAAGTCCATCTCAAGTTATTTTGCACAGGTAAAGTTTCATTCTCGTCTATCCACGACAGTGGTTCCAATACCATCGTGTCCAAACAGAACTTTAGGTGGACTCAGGCGGTTTCGAGATAAAATTAGCTTCCAGTACACACTCTAAGACAGAAAAAAAACAAAGATTTCCGAAATAAATAAAAACTTTTCATTGATTAGGCCTATTATAAACAGAGCTGGTTATTTATGCAGATCGTTATAATCACGAAATTTTAGATATAAAACTCATTTTTGCAACAGACGTAGCTCAGGCGGTAGCGCGTTTGTCTGCTGATCATGGATTGCGCTTGGGCTGATTACCTGGTTGGTTTTTCCGAGGTTTCTCCCAACCGGAAGGTGAATGTCAGGTAATCTATGGCGAATCCTCGGCCTCATCTTGCCAAATACTATCTCACTACCACCGACGCTAAATAACCCAATAGTTGATACAGCGTTGTTAAATAACTAAGTAGAAACTCATATTTCTTACTCTCAGGAATTTAGTTGTTTTAATTAATAATTAATTTGTTACTTACTACTGCTTTTAAGGAACCCGGAGGTTCATTTCTGTCCTCACACAAGCCCGCCATCGGTCCCTATCTTGAGCAAGATTAATGCAGTCCCTAACATCATATCCCACCTCCCTCAAATCCATTTTAATATTATACTCCCATCTAAGTCTCCGGTCCACACCTGTGGAGTAACGGTTAGCGAGTCTAGCCGTGAAACCAGGTGGCCCGGGTTCGATTCCCGGTCGGGACAAGTTACTTGGTTGAGGTTTTTCCCGGGGTTTTCCCTCAACCCAATATGAGCAAATGCTAGGTAACTTTCGGTGTTGGACCCCGGACTCATTTCACCGGCATTATCACCTTCATCTCATTCAGACGCTAAATAACCTAAGATGTTGATAAAGCGTCGTAAAATAATCTACTAAATCTAAGTCTCGGCCTCCTCAAAGGTCTTATTCCCTCTGGCCTCCCAACTAACACTTTAGCATAAAAGAATCTTTAGATAAAACAATAGCGATAATAAATTGCAAAATGAGATCCTAATAACAAAATATGAGCACAATCGCAAAATATTACTATATTGTCATAGCGAATCTAAATTGCCAGTGTGTAATATAACTTCTGAAAGTCCCCCTCCCCTCCGAGGTGCAAAGTGCTTGTAACATAGGCTACTTTGGAATGTTGGAAAATAATATTGAAACATGTGCAATTCTACAGTTTGAGGATATTTCGGAAGCTGATTAAGAATAAAAAAATGAAGTTTCATATTTCTAACAAAATAAAATGTAATATGTTTATGTTCAACCCTCGCAACCTATCAGATCTAAAATTACGTAGTCTTAGAAAACGTTTTACCGCACAGATACTTTGTAACTCCCAGAAAGAAGGCTGTGCGTATGATCAGGATGACGTGAGACTTGGTTCGCAAGAGAAGGACTAATTGAGATAATAAATTTACTTTTGTTTCGTTGTATGCCTGATCATTCTTGCACAGGATAGGGACCGATGGCGGGCTTATGTGAGGGCGGCAATGAATCTTCGGGTTCCTTAAAAGCCATTTGTAAGTAAGTAAGTAAGTAAGTATGTCTGATCATGCGCACTGCTTCCTTTTTGGGGAGTTATAAAAGTATCTGTGCGTCAGAACTTTTTTCTAAAGCTGTACTACCTACCTGAGGTCTTTCCTGACCCGGACTATTTTTTTAATTTGTAATTATAGTTTTATGTCTTCTTATTATTTTATATATGCCATATGATGTGCATATAATTTATTATAAATATATATTTATTTATACATATTATTGTCGTGTTGTTTTTCTCTTTTATAAGAAACATTTTATTAAACTTTTATTTACTAAATTTTGAGGACCTGGGGTCTTTTCTGATCCCAGACAATTTTTTTAATTTGTAATTACATTTTTGTCTTATTATTTTATACAGAGCGTTCGCCTACGGGTGGGGCCAGGAAAGCGGCCTGCCTGCGGTGTCGCTTGCGGGAATCGTCTGTCGGTAAGCTTCCGCTTTCTATACTAATAGCATGCACACAAAATTTTCTACGTAGCACTAACCTTGTTATTGGCGATGTTAGAAGTCATGTCCATCTGAATCCACACATTTCTGGCATCTTTTATATACAATTAGCATTCACACGAATAAGTTCGTCTTCGGTAATTTTCCTAATCTCTGTTGTTATATTCGCCTTCAATTCACCTATGCTGTGAGGATTATTCCTGTAGACATTATTTTTTAGAGTTCCCCACAAATAAAAATCGCGCACTGTAAGGTCGGGGGAACGTGGCGGCCATAAGTCCTGAGAAATAATCCTTTCTCCAAAAACGTCACTTATATCATTCATGGATTCATGGGCTGTATGGGCTGTTGCTGAATCTTTTTGGAAATACCCATTGAGTTCCTCATCATCTAGTAAAATTTGGAAAAATGGCGAGGGTATTAGAGTGCGACATTTTTGTGCATTTACTATGTCCTGAAAGAAAATGGGCCCAATAATTCGTTTCGCTGTAACAGCACATGAAACGCCAATATTTTCGTCATGCAGTGGAACCTCATGAATTAAATGGGTATTCTCTGTATTCCAATACCTATCGTTCTGTGAGGCAACAACACCTTGTAAATGAAACTACGCCTCATCAGAAAAACTATTTTACATCCTGATTACACAACTTTTAACACTGTATCACTTCGGAATATGTATTATATGACTTTCTTGTGTTAAATTCTATAGTACCTGGTTTACATGTTTCGACCTATTATTGGTCTTCTTCAGAAATGGTCATTGCTGGGTCTTGGCGCCTCTTGTTTTGTTTCCTGTGAGGGTGTGTTTGTGTAGTGTGATGTGGAGTCGAATAGTGTGTGTGTTCTGAAATTGAGTTGAGTTGTGTGTTGAGAATATGATTGAATTTATTGAATATAAAATGTGTGGTCCTGCCGAACATGACTTGACAGGATCCTTTATATACAGGCATTCGTTTATTGCAGATTCCGTTAGACAGGCCTTAGTGTACAAAACGGTAATCATGTTGAACATATTATCCTTAGGCGTGATATTCATACTTTTATGATTCAGTCGTCTTCGGTGATCTAACGGATACTATTCCGGCCTTGGATCTGATATTCCTGGTCTCAAACCGGCCGAGGACTTAACATGACTTTTTCTGAGAGGGGTGAAAATCTGGGAGTGTTGCAGATATACGACATGTGAAAGTACCGTCTCCCTGGTACAGGGCTCCAGACAAAATTTCGACACCGAATAATAACATCTGCTATTTTAGATTCATTTCAATATTTTAGATTCATTTCAATGTCCTTGCGCATACTAGAGTCACTTACTAAGTCATGACAACTATTTTTTTTCCGAGGAATTTCAGATCGCGATCCACATTTTTTCAATATGCAGCAATGACATTAAGATGTATGGTACTTGGCCTCTTGATGCCGCTAGACGATGTAGATATTCAAGGAAGAAAGAGGAAGGGATGCGCGAAAGTCCGTTGGTTTTCTACCGTTGACAAGCATGGATGTCTGTCGGCTAGAACAACAAGCATATACGTAAAAATAGCAGTGCTTCGTGGTCAAAACGCGAGGAAATGTCACGCACAACTCGTAGAAGCTGTTGGAGGTCGTGCTCTCCCATACAGAAAGGTCTCGAGCTGTTGAACAATGCAATCATCCTCCACGATAATGCAACAGTCTATACAGCAGACATTGTTAAGACCCGTTTACGGCGCCGGAGATGGGAAGTACTAGACCATCCCTCCTACTCGCCCGATCTGTCACCATGCTATTTCGATTTGATACCGAAATTGAAAGCACTATTGCGTGTGAGATGCTTCCCTACACGAGAAGACATCGCTAACGCAGTGCGACGCGAGCTTACCGGACTGGACAACGGAGCAGCTGATGGTTTTCGTCGCCTTCCTCATCGTTGGTAGTGAACGGTTGATTGCCTTGGTGCTTACGTCGAAGGTTCTTAATGTGTTAATGTGCGTGCAGATTATTGTGATCATCATTATTACGGTAGATGATTTTATTTTTTTTATTTTTACTCTTCTCCATTGTCTACAATACTTCCTAAATAAGCATTGTAAGAGAAATTATTGGTGAAGTACATTGTGTATTTTCATATGTATATTATGAAATGTTTGTATAACAAAACATTTGCCTGCAAAAAAATAGTTGCCATGGCTTAGTAAGTGAACCTCGTATTTATTTAATCACTAACATATCGAATATATATGCACAAAATTATCAAGAGTTATATATTTATTAAAGAAATTAGTGACTTGTGTTTCTCAAAATTATTTAAGATGTGCCTACTTTACGTTCTTTCAGTCGATAATTAGGTATGCCTTAATTTTCTGGGGAAATGGTAGCAAAATTGGGAGTGTCTTGATTTTGCAAAAGAAAGCCATTAGAATTCTATGTCAATCAAACTATCTTGAACATTGTCGACCTCTTTTCATACAATCACAGATATTAACTATCATAAATTTATATATATATATAGATATATATATATACTGTATATATATATATATATACTGTATATATACTGTATATATATATACTGTATATATATAAATAGTCCTTTACACTCGACAAAGTATAGACAATTACTCATTAATAGCCAATATACACGATCATGAAATTAGAAATAGTGAACAAATTAATATCCAATATTGTAGATTACATAAAACTAGTACAAATTTTTCTGTCATGGGGATGAAATTATATAATAAGCTTCCTAGTCAATATTATAAGTTACCAACCAATAGTTTCAAAGCTAGATTTTATAATTGGCTTTTAATTAATCCTTTCTAGTCTGTAGATGAGTTTCTTAACATAAATTCATATGAAGTTATTTTTTAATAAATAAAGTTATTTAGATTAGTTACAATTATTACATAAGAGTTAAGTGTTTTAATTAATTTTATGCTCGACCACGCCGAAATGTACTAATTATACATTTGGTAGCAGTCCTTTAATGCATGTCATTAGGCTAAAGTACACCTACTCATTAAAGTACAGGTCTTCAGCCAATGATAACTCAGCTTACATGTGTTCAGCCAATCACAAGTCAGCTTTGTACCGTTATAAAACCGCAAGTATCGATTATTCTCGGATATGCACTCGAAAGAGAATTAGCGAAAAGTCACGGAGGCTGGAAATCCAATACTTCGCAGAAGGTTATGTTCTGCTACTATAATAATTAGCGTTAATTGTAAATAATATTCAAATAAATTCAATTTGTCATCTCGTTTTTCAATGTCGAATTCAATAATCAAGGTTATAATATTGTAATATTATCAAGTTTAACGGGACTACGTCAAGGTCAGTGACATTATTGTTCCTCGGAAAAAATCAATACTTTCGCGTCTGCGCACATCTCACAATTCACGACCTAGAACAAGGTCACTTCCGATCTTGTCAGTTACAAATAAAATGTATACATCTGAATACCGGTAATTTCAAGTTAGAAATATGGTCGAGCATAAAAAGTCGTATGAAACTCGCCTATAATGGTAATTAAGAAGCTCGTATGAAAATTATGAAACTCGCTTGCGCTCGTTTCATAAATATCCATACTCGATTCTTAATTACTATAGGCTCGTTGCATAATGTACTATTAGAGGTTCAAAATGTTTTGTGTTTTCATTCTAATTACTTTTTTCAATTATATGTGTATTTTAAAATGTATGTTTTTTTGTGACGAAGCCTATCACTGTATGTTTAATGGCTTAATAAATTGAATTTAATTGAATATTACGAATTGTAACGCGTTTTGTGTTACATCCTGTATTTATTTTTCCTCTATATTTTTAGAGAAGACAAGTTTTTTTAATGGTCAGTTTGCAGAGTTAAAAGGTTGTTCACTCTTGTTGTTGATTTCTTTTCTGGCATGGCTTTGATTTAAATGACAAGTGTTGATATTATTAAAAAGTGAACAAAACACATTTAAACGCCTCTGAGATCGCTGTAGGCAGCTGTTCAATCGTCACTTGGAAGTAATCTATGACTTCCCGTTAATGGACCCGTGCTTTATTGAACAGACATCTGCTGCGCTGCATGACCTCCAACCCCAGTGTCATCTGTCCACGCTTTCCACACATTTGTATATAGCCTATCTTAGCTTCTTCTGTGCAAAGTATTGCACTAGATTCTCTAAACCGTGGCATCCTGGAGGACATAATTTATATGAATTTCCTTAAAAATATATCCTTAGTAGCAGTCCAATTAGTGGCGTTTCTAGGTATGAAGACAGGACATCCTGAACTCTTAACATGGAAATGTAGTTATATTTATATGACTATTACACTCTTACTACGTCATACTACTTTTGACCAATAAAACGGTACGAAAGGACGTATTTCAACCAATCATGGCTGCTTATCGCACAATTTTATCGCGTCCCTAGCATTTGTTTAATTTTATCGCGTCCCTAGCATTTGTTTCTTTGTTTGCCAACATTTGAAACTGCGCTGGTCTGGACGTCAAAAAAAATATATAGGCCTATATATATAATTACAAACCACTCCAGTCGATTCACAGCAGTTTCAAATATGACTCGCATTGGCATTCAAGAACAAGAATTAATCAAAATCACTGATCATGCCTATGCATCTTCTGAAATCCGATTTACAAATAAATGAAGAGCACCATTCGGAAATCCTGAATAAGTTGAACACACCATGTAGGCTTAAATCAACGAGTTCCACTTCTATTACGCACACGTCCAATATAACATCAATTTAACCACCAACCACATTCAAATTTGAAAATTGTACATTCAATAATTATTCATTTTAAAATTATTCATTCGGAAATCCTGAATAAGTTGAATACACCATGTAGGCCTAAATCAACGAGTTCCACTTCTATTACGCACACGTCCAATATAACATCAATTGAACCACCAACCACATTCAAATTTGAAAATTGTACATTCAATAATTATTCCTTTTAAAATTATTCATGTTTATTTTTTATGTCATCGTCGTTAAATAAAACTTTTCTAACACTTGTGTATATTAGTTAGGTTATGTTATAGCTTCTGCTATATGATATTATGGATAGCCACGTATCAGAGATTGTTTAATATTAAGATTTATTGAAAATCATCTATCAAGTGACGTTGATTACTGGGATTCGGATAATTGAAGTGGAATGCAACTGTCTTAATAAAAATGAAACTGAATCAACAAAGTCTTCTTGACTAGTAACAGTCCACAGAGTTCAATGATGATTCCATAGTTGGCACAACTGATACCGGTAACAAGAAAACATCATCATAAAACACTACTGCCATCTAGCGTAATGTTGAAGACAGTTGTATTTTCGTAAGCCAATTAATATTTTATTGTACACTTTGTTACTTCTAATCTTTATATAGCCTACTTTCTTCTAATCGTGTAATAGTCAATTAAATCCCACTCGAGTTTTGATTTTCTCTAGATAAATCAAAACCTCTAGTGAGATTACTGTTGACTATTACACTTTTACTACGTCATACTACTTTCGACCAATAAAGCGGTACGAAAGGACGTCTTTCAACCAATCATGGCTGCTTATCGCACAATTTTATCGCGTCCCTAGCATTTGTTTAATTTTATCACGTCCCTAGCATTTGTTTATTTTTATCACTACCCTACCATTTGTTTCTTTGTTTGCCAACATTTCAAACTCCACTGGTCTGGACGTCAAAAAACAGAAAATTACAAACCACTCCAGTCGATGCACAGCACTTTCAAATATGACTCGCATTGGCATTCAAGAACAAGAATTAATAAAGATCACTGGTCATATATGAAGAGCACCATTCGGAAATCCTGAATAAGTTGAGGGATACACCATGTACATCAACGAGTTCACTTCTTTTACGCACAAGTACAATATAACATCAACTGAACCACCAACCACTAAAACATTCAAATTTGAAAATTGTACTTTCAATAATTGTTTCTTTTAAAATTATTCATGTTTATTTTTTATTTCATCATCGTTAATTAAAACGTTTCTTGTTTATTTCATCATCCCTGATTAAAACTTTTCTAACACTTGTTTATATTATTTAGGTTATGTTTGTTATAGCTTCTGCTATATAATATTACGGATAGTCACGTATCAGAGATTGTTTAATACTAAGATTTATTGAAAATCATCTGTCAAATGACGTTGATTACTGGGATCCGGATGATTGAAGTGAAATGCAAATGTTTTAATAAAAATGAAATTAAATCAACAAAGCCTTTTTGACTAGTAACAGTCCACAGAGTTCAATGATGATTCCATAGTTGGCACAACTGATACCGGTAACAAGAAAACATAATCATAAAACACTACTGCCATCTAGCGTAATGTTGAGATGGTACAATAATACATTTGAAGACAGGTGTATTTTCGTAAGCCAATTAATATGTTATTGTATTGGAGTACTTTTTACTTCTAATCTTTATATACTTTCTTCTAATCGTGTAATAGTCAATTAAATCCCACTCGAGTTTTGATTTTCTCTAGATAAATCAAAACCTCTAGTGAGATAAAATTATAAAATACGAGTATATTTTAAAACGTTCCATTAACATATGCATTATAATAGTTATTTATGCAAGAAGTGTATGGTATAATAAATTGGGGTGGAGTAGCATCATCTGTACTTAATCCATTAATTTTATTACACAGACGATTAATAAAAATTTGTTTAACCAAAAATATGGATTATCAAACAAATTTAATTTATACAGATTTTAAAGTATTAACTCAACTATTGGAGAAATTTATAAATATAGTTTACTAACTTACTACCATAGAAATCAAATGAAACATGAATCCAATCGACATCAACATCGTACTCGAAGACAAAAGTCTACTTTCCCATTAATTGAGCCTAAATGTCATACAAGTGCAGCTCTTAAACATGGTACTAGTTTCGGCCCAAGACTTTATAATAAAATTACAAATCATTTTCGGAATTTGAAGTATATTAAAATTAGAAGCTTTTAAAAAAGAAATTTATGGAATTATTCATGATAATTACATAATATTAACAAGTGTGTGTATTTTTTACCTTTTATTCTGTCAACTATATTCATGTTTTTATTGAATATCACTTGGCTTCTGTCTGATTGTCAATTTATATTAAATGTGTTTTTTTCTCTTTTTCTCTTCCTTGCTCTTGTGTGTTATTTATTGGGTTGAATTAAGTTACTTACTGTATATAGTAAACACTCCTTGTAAATTTTATGTTATATTATTGGCTAAGACCACTCCGTACACGAGCCTGGCTCTTACGCTAGTGGCTAGAAACATTTTTGTTTTATAATTTTAATTTGTACTCGCTAGCTAGCTAGCTAGCTAGTTAAATAAATAAATAAATAAATAAATAAATAAATAAATAAATAAATAAGTAAGTAAGTAGGTAAGTAAGTAAGTAAATAAATAAATAAATAAGTTAATAAGTAAATAAGTAAATAAATAAATTTATCACGTAGCAATAAAAAAGTGGATAATCTTGATGATTATGACATAAGTGAATGTTTGTCGCACGAACGACAGTGAGCGTCGTAATAAGATTATCCACGAGTTGGATACAACACTTTATGGCATCTTAGCGTTATAAATTGTAGGAATTAATTATGAAATAAATTCGAGATCCATACCTGACAGTCTTCATATATTCGTATGGATTAGTTGCGCCTGGTATTGACACTGTAAAAAGAGAGATGAATGACCTAGCAGGTTATGTTACAAATGTTCCTTTATTTTGTTAATATAGTTTCTCTGAACCACAGAACTGTTTTATGTGATATTACAAAAGTAATACAAAATTGTTAAAGATTGGAAATAAATGATATGTTACCTTGTGTCCTGCATTTCATTTCTTGTTACGTCGCGCGTACAAGCGGTAAGCAAGATAGCAAGCGTTCCGGTATTACGTCATAGCGAATGTCATTGCTTTTATTGGCACGCGTGTTACAGTATAATAAGACGATTATGCACGATTTTGAATGAAGTAACAAGCTGTATATAATGCTAGGTTGGCATAAATAAACTTATTTATAATCTGTGCCGTTAAATGATTAATTTAATTAATGATTATTAACAGTTTCATATTAATTTCATTGAATACTGCGACTTTGTGACTAATAATTTATAGCGTTATAATGTCATGCTTTTTCAGACAGAAGTCTTGCCTTTCATTTTTTTCATATGGTAACCCTAACCTAACCAAAATAGTAATATGCGTTACAAGAGCTGTATGTTGAAGTTTTCATGTTCGAGGAAAAGTTTTAAAAAGCGAAAAGTAGTTGAGCTTTTTTTATTTCCGAGAATTGAAAGAAAACATACCGCTCGTGTATCGTACAATATTTTGTGCGAAGATCGTTTATTACATACCTGAAAGAGGAATTTCTAATTAGTTGCAATGAAATCTCCATCTTGGTTTCTGTTGAATGACGGGAAATTTGCAAAACAAAAATATCTATCTTCAACATTGTTGCTTTAAAATGTTTTCTGTGTTTACTATACTCCAGCAGGCCGTGATATACGTCTGTCTTTTTTTCCCCCCAGTCTATGATGAGTCTGGAATCTTGTTGATTTTTTCACGGCTTCCTTAATATTACTTGCATCACGAATGTAGTAAGTTTAGTGGAGTTGTAGAGTTTACTTAATTTTTGCAAATATTTAAAAACAATAATTAACAGTGCAATTTAGGTGAAATTGCAGTGGTAAGTTTCCAATGTAGGTCCTATAATTATTACTATATTGAACGTCTCTAAAAATAATATGTTAAAAGCCTAAAGCAGTAAAATCAATATGTCACTTAAGCGGTAAGAAGAGGGAAATTGTTATGTGTGTTAGATTGGGAATACTGAATGTGGAATTTTAGAATTTCCGCAGATTGGTTTTGTGCGGAAACCAAGCAAATACGTACGATCTCGCACAAAATTACATACCAAGTATAAAGGAATTTGACGTAAATGTAAGGGATTTCATAAATGCACTGTCTCTTTCATCGCATTTTCTATTTCATGATCTCTTTTCTTCTCTTGTTTTTACAACAAAATTCCTTATCCCTGATATTCGTATCTTTTTCTCCGTAGTGTGTTGTGCTTTTATCTGTAGGTCATGGATCTTAACCGAAAGCAATAGAATATATCATAATAACAATAAATTAACAAATATACTACAAACTACTCAAGCACTCATAGTTTGCTCCTTTCATTGTCAAAAATATGAATCTGTAACTTCGAACTTAATTTAAATAAGAGAACGTTTGAAACTTCGCAATGTTGAGCAGTAGTTACAAGAAATCAGATGAGATGTAGGAGGTCGCGAAAATTAAAGCGGAATCCTATCACACGGAAGTGACAACAAAACCTCAACTTCCTCTCAAAGTACGGCGCACAAAGAGTGGATAAGAACTGCAAAACAACAGATGTACGTGTCTTCGAATACAGCAGGGGCGCCCAAACATTTTTATTTGGAGAGTCAGTAACTACAAGGTTGATCGGTTGCGGGCCATACATTATATTAAAGATAATTCCTCGCAATGCAAGTAAATTTATAAAAATAATAATTCTCATTAAATATTTCGGAGAAAAAACTATTATCATGCATTTAGTTTTTCTTTCTACTTACAGTGTTCCCTGATAAAGATACTGATTTGAACAAATAAACTTTTTCAGGACACAATGACTACACGTAGATAAACACAATATAATATTTGTTACTCAGTCAAATGACAAATCAATGTAAAATAATTACTTATATTATATGGTCATTAAGTTTTATATACATGAGCTACAAATTGCAAACGTTTTCGCCCATTCAGGCATCTTGATTGATTGATTGATTGATTGATTGATTGATTGATTGATTGATTGATTGATGGTGTTTAAAGGGCGCGTCAGCATCTATGGCTATTTGCGCCCTTGAACAAGAGTCAGTAAAAACAACTCATTTAAAAGATGGTAGACGTAAAAGCGACATCAATTAAAATCTCGGTGTTAGAACCGAAAGGTACAAAAATATACATACAGTATATATCTCCAGGAAGGCGGTTACTAAAACCGTCACCAGATGTAAAAAGTCTGGTGACCAGAAATATTAATACCTAAAATGTAATGCAATCTAAAAGTCCGAGTACAGGGCAGATAAAATGTACATAGTGTGTCCCCTAGATGTAAAGAGTCTAGGGGTCGATAAAAATTAAATGACGCTGTCAAGTCCTGTACTGGATAAAAACTTTAAAACTGCGTTCACACGATTTCAGGCATCTTCAGGCACCATTATACAATATCTCAATATCAAACTATGTAGCTATTACATTGGTGGAAGATAAACTGTTTAAGATTAATGGCGTATAAAACATCTCTATAATTAAAATGTAATATTACAAGTCATAAATTAAAATAATGTTAAAAATCACGTAGTGTTGTAATTAAACTTCATAATATTCTGTGGAACTCTTGTTCAGTAGAGTCCAATGAGTGATGAATTATGTGTCGTTTGAACGTGGCAACTGTATAGATCACTATGTTAAAAACCACGTAGTGTTGTAATTAAACTTCATAATATTCTGTGGAACTCTTGTTCAGTAGAGTCCAATGAGTGATGAATTATGTGTCGTTTGAACGTGGCAACTGTATAGATCACTATAAAACAATATGTTAAAAACCACGTAGTGTTGTAATTAAACTTCATAATATTCTGTGGAACTCTACTGAACAAGAGTTAGGTAGTCCCTATCTTAGGGAAAATTACATTACTTTCAAGCCTCAAACAAACAGTATTTTTGTCCATATCATAGGAAAAACTAATAAAGAATAATTTACCCCTCTGGCGTATTTTAATAGTGTGGAAGGTTTTTGTGTCAATTTAATTTAAAAAAATCTCTAATTTAAAGCCACTGCACGATGCGAGTTGGTTGCAACACAGCGTCATAGAACAGCTCATCTATAAGTCGCGACGCTGTTATTCCCAGCGTGACTCCTCCTCTTTGCTTACGTCTTAGGAAGTGAATGCTCTGTAAAGTCTAGGTAGGTAGTATCGTTCGCCATTTTTGTTCGTTCGTTGCCGACGAAGAATCTATTTCCCATACCGTTAAACATTATCATGTCGTAGCTCCTATGATAATAAATCAAACGCACTGTAATTGAGCAAATAATTGAACGGAAAAAAACGCCCTCGTGTGCTTTCTGTGAACGCCAACGAAAGAACCAAAATGGCTGGCGATTATATTAAGTATTTGTCGAGCCTTAGGAAATGCATAACGTCATCATCAGCGAATCACAAGAGGCACACGTTTAAGTGTAGCCGACCTGTAACGTGATTGGCTACCGGAAATAAGAGCGACGAGACTATAGTGAGACATACCGAGCTCGTTGACCTGTTACATCTGTATCACGAGTAGAGTGTGTTAGCGGCGATGTTGTCGTACTGCTGAAACTTCAAACTTAATTTTCTAATTAACCGTGCATTTAATCACAAAACGTAATATAGGTTTTCTATTCATTTCAGTGTACACTATCGTCCCTGTCAATCTCCAATGTTATTTCACTTCCATCCTGTATTTGTAGTCAACATAATAGCCCCAGAAAAACACAAAATAAACCTTCCGTATCGCAATCTTGAGGTTAAATTCTATCACTCTCATTTTTAAGTCTGGGGTAGTATAAACGAAGAGGGAAGTATTATATAATATTCTTATTGAATTTGATATTCCCAAGAAACTAGTTCGATTAATTAAAATGTGTCTCAGTGAAACATACAGCAGAGTCCGTATAGGTCAGTTTCTATCTGATGCATTTCCAATTCACTGCGGGCTAAAGCAGGGAGATGCATTATCACCTTTACTTTTTAACTTCGCTTTAGAATATGCCATTAGGAAAGTTCAGGATAACAGGCAGGGTTTGGAATTGAACGAGTTACATCAGCTGCTTGTCTATGCGGATGACGTGATTGTGTTAGGAGAAAATACACAAACGATTAGGGAAAACACGGAAATTTTACTTGAAGCAAGTAAAGCGATCGGTTTGGAAGTAAATCCCGAAAAGACAAAGTATATGATTATGTCTCGTGACCAGAATATTGTACGAAATGGAAATATAAAAATTGGAGATTTATCCTTCGAAGAGGTGGAAAAATTCAAAAATCTTGGAGCAACAGTAACAAATATAAATGACACTCGGGAGGAAATTAAACGCAGAATAAATATGGGAAATGCGTGTTATTATTCGGTTGAGAAGCTCTTATCATCCAGTCTGCTGTCAAAAAATCTGAAAGTTAGAATTTATAAAACAGTTATATTACCGGTTGTTCTGTATGGTTGTGAAACTTGGACTCTCACTCTGAAAGAGGAACATAGGTTAAGGGTGTTTGAGAATAAGGTGCTTAGGAAAATATTTGGGGCTAAGCGGGATGAAGTTACATGAGAATGGAGAAAGTTACACAAAGCAGAACTGCACGCATTGTATTCTTCACCTGACATAATTAGGAACATTAAATCCAGACGTTTGAGATGGGCAGGGCATGTAGCACGTATGGGCGAATCCAGAAATGCATATAGAGTGTTAGTTGGGAGACCGGAGGGAAAAAGACCTTTAGGGAGGCCGAGACGTAGATGGGAGGATAATATTAAAATGGATTTGAGGGAGGTGGGATATGATGATAGAGACTGGATTAATCTTGCTCAGGATAGGGACCGATGGCGGGTTTATGTGAGGGCGGCAATGAACTTTCGGGTTCCTTAAAAGCCATTTGTAAGTAAGTAAGGTAGTATAAAAGAATTCAAAGAGATATTTTGCCAGCACTCGGCCTCCAGTTATTATTTACTGCCATTTTGTTATTTTTATTACACAACTTTTTAATTGTGTCCGTAGCACGGTTTGTTGTGATCGGATATTGTTAAGTGAGTAATCTTCTGGGACTGATTACAGCTATTAGGATAAACACCTGAGCGCAGCTGTTGGGCGGCTAATAAGTTTGCCCCACTTTCTAGGGACCTGGGAGCGTCACTTTACGCGTAATCGAGATATATTTTAGTGAATAACAAGGCTAAGAACTTAAAAAAACTCCGTGCCCAACCACAAGGAAATGATTTAAATCTTACAATTAGAGCCTGTGTATAACACACGCACCCACAGATCCTCGTTAATGAAATGGGTGCAAGGACGCGCCTCTTTTGAAACTACTTTTAAAAAGAAACAACTTTTACTGAAACTTTTTTTTCCAACTTTTATTGTTTACTCACAAAGCAACAAAAATGGTATCTTCTGAGAAATGCTGTATGTTTATGTACGTACACTCTTCATCGTACGTATGTGTTCAAAATATACGTCACCCTGTGCTAAACAATGTTCTAATGACTTCCTAACATCCGTGATTGCACTTCAACACAGCTGAGAGACCCACAGGCTTCTCTAATTCTTTGTTTCATACCTTCTCTAGTTGTTGGACGCACCTGGTAGACCATGTCTTTAATTCTCCTCCACAAGCAGGCTTGCCGTGACTGAGGATTGTACCATAATAGTGTTTAGAATTCTGAAAGACAACAAATTTCATTCATATTATATTCATCTCCATCAGGAACTTGGAGGACATGACTTCCAAACTCGTGTTGATTTCAGCAACTGGTTTCTAAACACGGACCGTGATTTCAAATTTAGAATTCTGTGGACTGATGAGGCACCTCTCAAAAGTAATGGTCAGGTGAATCTCTACAATGCCCATTACTGTTCTCCAGTTTTGAGGAGAACTTGAATGGTAGAACATCAGTCCAATATCCTGACTTCACTCCAAATGATTTCCTCTTGTGGGAGAGAAGTAAACACATGTTCTGCCAGTGCGTCCAACAACTAGAGAAGACATGAAACAAAGAATTAGAGAAGCCTGTGGGTCTCCCAGCTGTGCTGAAGTTCAATCACGGATGTTAGGAGGAGATCAGAACATTGTTTAGCACAGGGTTGCGTTCATTTTGAACACTGACTATGAAGATTGTACGTACATAAACATACAGCATTTCTCAGAAGATACCATTTTTGTTGCTTTGTGAGTAAACAATGAAAGTTAGAAAAAAAAGTTTCAGTAAAAATTGTTTCTTTTTAAAAGTAGTTTCCAGTGGTACCTTCATTGACCCATGTTCTCATTTGAAATTTCAAAACTGATGACTACAGGTACCCCTACTCCCGGTTTGTGTATATGCATATATATATATGTATATATATATATATATATATATATATATATATATATATATGAAACAACGAATGAAAGTCAGGATAGGAGAAGAAATGTCTGTAGGAAGTGAAATAGGGAGAGGAGTACGACAGGATTCCCTTTATCATCTACTCTATTCAACATCTACTTGGAGGATTTGGTGAAGAACTGCTTTCAGAACATGGGAGAGGTGAAAGTAGGAGGAAGAAGAACAAAGTCGCATAAGATTTGCTGATTATATGGCGTTGTTAGCAGAAGAGGGGACGATACTAAAGAATATGCTACTGTAGCTAAATGACAGCTGTGAGCACTATGGGAAAAATATACTGTAAATGCAAACAAGACGAAGACCATGGTTGTCGGAAGAAAAATAAAAAAGATAAACTTGTGAATTCTAAATGAGCAGTAGAGCAAGTAGACAGCTTCAAATGCTTGGGATGTACTATAAACAGTAACATGAGCTGCTGCCAGGAAGTCAAAAGGAGGATAGCAATGGCCAAGGAAGCTTTTAATAGAAAAGAAGAGCATCTTCGTCCTACCTCTGGAAAAATAACTAAGGAAGAGACTAGTGAATTGCTTTGTGTGGAGTGTGGCATTGTATGGGGAAGAAACATGGGCATTACGACGAAATAAAATGAAGAGAAACGAATAGAAGCATTTGAAACGTGAATATGGAGAAGAATGGAGTGTGTGAAATGGACAGACAGAATAATAAACGAAGCTGCGTTGGAAAGAGTGGGTGAAGAAAGAATGATGCTGAAACTGATCAGAAAGAGAAAAAGAAATTGGTTACAGTAGATCACTGGCTGAGAAGAAACTGCCTACAGAAGGATGCACTGGTAGGAATGGTGAAGGGTAGAAAAGTTCGTGGCAGAAAAAGTTATCAAATAATAGACGAATTAAGATACATGGATCATATGCGGAGACTAAGAGGAAGGCAGAAAATAGGAAAGATTGGAGAATGCTAGGTTTTGCAGTGAAATACCTGCCCTTGGGCAGAACACGTATGTATGTATGTATGTATGTATGTATGTATGTATGTATGTATGTATGTATGTATGTATGTATGTATGTATGTATGTATGTATGACAAACACCACTATTATTCCTCACATATTCATTTTGTATGAGGTCTCGCCCACCTCATTGAATACTACACGGCTATTATGAAATAGTCAATAGTAATAATACATATTGGCTATTTCATAATAGCCGTGTAGTATTCAATGAGGCGGCCGAGACCTCATACAAAATTAATATGTGATGTATACTGTTAACAGTTGTCACGAACTGATGTTGAATATGGCCACAAAGTCATTTAAATATGCGCTCCTGCATATATGACTTGTATCGTCTCAAATGCAGGTAGTAAGGCCGTAAAAATCATTACGAGAGGGGTTCGGCCGGCGCCGTGGATCGTGTCCCGGCATAGCTCAGTTGGAAAGAGCGCGCAGAGCTGAGAGGTCCTGGGTTCGATTCCCGGTGAAGGTATGAATTTTTCTCGTATTAAATAGTAATAACCATTATTATTATTATTATTATTATTATTATTATTATTATTATTATTATTATCACTTTTGTTGACGTCGTACAAAATTTTGTCGAATATCCTTTTGAGAAGATTAACTCCACATGTAGATGAAATTATTGGGGATCATCAGTGTGGTTTCAGGCGTTATAAGGAACAGTACATCAGTTATTCATAGATTTCAAAAAGGCGTATGACTAGGTTAAGAGAGAAATTTTATATAATATTCTTATTGAATTTGGTGTTCCCAAGAAACTAGTTCCAGTAATTAAATGTGTCTTAGTGAAACTTACAGCAGAGTCCGTATAGGCCAGTTTCTATCTGATGCCTTTCCAATTCACTGCCGGCTAAAGCAGGGAGATGCACTATCACCTTTACTTTTTAACTTTGCTCTAGAATATGCCATTAGGAAAGTTCAGGATAACACAGAGGGTTTGGAATTGAACGGGTTACATCAGCTTCTTGTCTATGCGGATGACGTGAATATGTTAGGAGAAAATCCATAAACGATTAGGGAAAACGCGGAAATTCTACTTGAAGCAAGTAAAGAGATAGGGTTGGAAGTAAATCCCGAAAAGACAAAGTAAATGATTATGTCTCGTGATCAGAATATTGTACGAAATGAAACTATAAAAGTTGGAGATTTATCCTTCGAAGAGGTGGAAAAATTCAAATATCTTGGAGCAACAGTAACAGATATAAATGACACTCGGGAGGAAATTAAATGCAGAATAAATATGGGAAATGCCAGTTATTATTCGGTTGAGAAGCTTTTGTCATCTAGTCTGCTGTCAAAAAATCTGAAAGTTAGAATTTATAAAACAGTTATATTACCGGTTCTTCTGGATGGTTGTGAAACTTGGACTCTCACTCTGAGAGAGGAACATAGGTTAAGGGTGTTTGGAAATAAGGTGCTTAGGAAAATATTTGGGGCTAAGCGGGATGAAGTTACAGGAAAATGGAGAAAGTTACACAACACAGAACTGCACGCATTGTATTCTTCACCTGACATAATTAGGAACATAAAATCCAGACGTTTGAGATGGGCAGGGCATGTAGCACGTATGGGCGAATCCAGAAATGCATATAGAGTGTTAATTGGGATACCGGAGGGAAAAAGACCTTTAGGGAGGCCGAGACGTAGATGGGAGGATAATATTAAAACGGATTTGAGGGAGGTGGGGTATGATGATAGAGACTGGATTAATCTTGCACAGGATAGGGATCAATGGCGGGCTTATGTGAGGGCGGCAATGAACCTTCGGGTTCCTTAAAAGCCATTTGTAAGTAAGTATTATTATTATTCCCTGCCGAGGACTCCTCCGAGGTTAGGACCCCAGGCATCCGCCCAGACAGAAGCTCGCCGCTGTCTAAGTTGCTCTTACATCAGTGGTAGTTTCACGTGATGGCCTGCCTCCTCGCCGGGCTCGGTGTTGTGATAAGCCGGCCGGGTGGACACCAGATACCGATACAGTTTGCTGGTTCAGTTGCCTTCTCGTGTGTTTTGTACAGTTGTTGATGATCTTGCTGCTGTTATCATGGCAATAAAGGTCAAGGGTCACAGCCAAGGCCGCCATCACCCTGGTGACCTCGCGAGGAATGAGCACGCTGCCCCATTCACACATTCCACGCAGAACAGCAGGCCGCTCCTTGCTATCAACCTACACTTTCATTGGATGCACTCTGTTGTTATCCGACGGAGCTCAGCTTATCACCAATATTAAGCATAGCTTGATCAATGGCAAATCATACTTGAAATCTAGTAGAAAAGTAACTGCGGAAGTTCTCCCGTGGGATACTGCACTTCTCAGCTCAATGAACCTCCATGATCATCGCTACAAGTACACTATCATCACCAACTGGAATATCAAATCCACCCATAGTCCCTCGGATATCATCAACTCTTAACACAATTTTCAAATACACTATTTCACCATTACCACCACCATCATACTACAACTATTTCTATCACTACTACAATACTAATACTACTAGCATTACCACTACTATTATAACATTACCACTACCACTACAACACTAATACTACTACCATTACCCACTACTACAACAATAATACTACTATCATTACCACTACTACAATACTAATATCACTACCATTACCTCTACTATAATACTAGCCTAATACTACTAGTATTACCACTATTACCACAGCACTACCACTACCACTACAACTACAACAATAATATCACTACCATTACCTCTACTACAATACTAATACTACTAACATTACCACTATTATCAAAACACTACCACTACCACTTACTTACTTACTTATTTATGGCTTTTATGGAACCCGGAGGTACATTGCCGCCCTCACATAAGGCCGCCATAGGTCCCTATCCTGAGCAAGATTAATCCAGTCCCTACCATCATATCCCACCTCCCTCAAATCCATTTTAATATTATCCTCCCATCTACGTCTCGGCCTCCCCAAAGGTCGTATTCCCTCCGACCTTCCAACTAACACTCTATATGCACTTCTGGATTCGCCCATACGTGCCACATGCCCTGCCCATCTCAAACATCTGGATTTAATGTTCCTAATTATGTCAGGTGAAGAATACAATGCGTGCAGTTCTGCGTTGTGTAACTTTCTCCATTCTCCTGTAACTTCATCCCTTTTATCCCCAAATATTTTCCTAAGAACCTTATTCTCAAACACCCTTAATCTCTGTTCCTCTCTCAAAGTGAGAGTCCAAGTTTCACAACCATACAGAACAACGGATAATACAACTCTTATTTCGAGGCTTATTGTTAGGATTCGTAACAAGTTGTTTTTTTACTGTGATGGGTTGTTAGTCCTTCGCCCAACCCCCAAGCTGGAGGACCACCCCTTATCGGCTGTTCACGACTGCTTATTCAATGTATTCGCAGCTACCCTCTATATCTGGAGGCCGTCTCCTCTATCCGCAACCTGAAGACGCGCCATGCCCTGTGATAGGGATCCCCCACAATACATGGACCACTACCACTACAAAACTAATACTACTACCATTACCCACTCCTACAATAATAATATTACTACCATTACCACTGCTACAATACTAATATCACTACCATTACCTCTACTACAATATTAATATTACTACCATTATCGCTACTACAAAACTAATACAACTACCATTAGTATACAACTACTACAATACTAATACAACCACCATTTGTATATCACTAATACAATATTAATACTACAACCATTAACACTACTACAACATTAATACTACTACCATCATCAATATTACAATTCTAAAACCACTAACATTATCACTTACGCAACACTAATAGCACTACCATTATAACTACTACAACACTAATACAACTACCATTAGTCTACCACTAATACAGCATTAATACTACAACTATTACCACTACTATAACATTATTACTACTATCACTACAGCACTTATACTACAACCACTATCACTACTACAACATTAATACTACTACCATTTTCACTACCACTACAACACCAATACTGCTACTATTACCACTACTACAACACTAATACTACTACAATTTTTACTACCACTGCAACACCAATACTACTACCATTACCACTACTAGAACACTAATACTACTACCATTATCACTACCACTACAACAGTTATATTACAATCACTACCACTACTAAAACACTAATACTACAATACTATAATTATCACTATTACTACTACACTAATATTATTATTACCAATATCACTACAACATTAGTGCTATTACCGTTACTGCTACTACAACCATTAGAATACCACTGCCACAATAAACGCACTAATATCACCGTTATCACTATTACATCACTAATAGTATATTACCATCACTACTACCATTGACACTAATATGACAAAAAAAGGCCTAAATACCAGTACCACCGCTACTATTAATGCTACTTCCATCAATACTACTACGACCAGCAATACTATCATCACTACTACCAATAATACTATCACCACTATTAGGCCTAATACTACTACAATGACTATTGCCACTACTACTTCTACCACCATTACTAGAAAAAAGTGACCGGGTTGTGGAAGAGAAGAAGGCAAATGTTGAAAGGTAGAGGAAAGCGGGAAAGAAATTCAGAAGATAAAGGATAGAAAAACAGGTGAATAAAAGGCGTGAATATCTTAAGAGAGGAAAAGAGAATGAAGAGTATGAGGAATTGAAAGAGAAGATAAAGGAAGAGAAATTAAATGAACTCATGTGAAGAATAAAAGCTGGAAGAGAGAAGTGAATGGCAGAGATATAGAAATAAGGTAAACTTAACACCCAGACAGAAAACAGTCATGAACTTCATAGGGTCGGGAAGAAGTCAAGTTAACCGTGCAGCGTCATATTATACATATAATTCATTATTTTATAATTGATTTACGGATGCTTGGTGAGTTCGTTATTTTGTTGAGCAGACTAAAGGAGACGATAAACAACTGAGTGTCAACAATCTGCTCTTTCCTATTGCCGCTATTAATAGTGGAACTGACATTCAGTGCAATTCCTTTCTCGAACTTCACGCCTGCCTTAACAGGCTGAAGTTCCTGTAGTAACGCTTACATAACCCCCGAGGACACAGACGGAGCGGACTGGAGGAAAAACTCACAAAGCTGAATTATAGTCTAGTAAATGGACAGTAAAATCACAGATGGCACCGCTCAGCTTGGTTACACAATTACTTAGCTGATTATTATTAAAACTGCGTTTAATAAAGCAATTTAAAAGCTGTTGGATTAATTTTATGGCTATGTCTATTTTATATGCCGCAGTAAAATATTTTAAAATATTTGTATGCGTGTGTCAGCAACTACTACTACTACTACTACTACTACTACTACTACTACTACTACTACTACTACTACCACCGCTGCTACTACCAGAGTCGAAGCTAAGGTGTAAATAGTGGGTAGGCTGAAAAAAATCTGCTTTCCTTTACATATTTTTATACAGCAGATATTTTTCGGCTTATCTATCAAAATATTACTTGTGACACAGACCCCACAAGAAGATGATGACCACTCATTTTCACTCACAAACAGAATACAGATATAACAATATAACTTATTTGTCTCAGTGCACCCTGTTAGTCAAGGATATTTCTTATATCACGAAAATTGATGTTTTAATGTTGGTGTGATATCGATAGTGACGTGTTTTGGTGTTGGTACAGTAGCTCCTAATATTATTGAATACTCTTAAGTTTAAGAAGATCTGACTAAGGTTTATCCTGTACAATGTACATGATAATCAACATTTTTAACCTTGCCTTAAGGAAGGGGCAGGCAATTTTGTAGTTTTCTGTCTACAGTCACGAATTACCCGTCCGTATCTTATTACAGTCCTAAGTCTGCATATAATGCGAAGGAAAATGTTGATTTTGTAGTTTGCTGTCTCGAGTCACGAATTTACCCGTCCCTACTTTATTATAGTCTTAAGTCTGCATATAATGCAAAGAAAAATGTTGATTTTGTAGTTTGCTGTCTCGAGTCACGAATTTACCCGTCCCTACTTTATTATAGTCTTAAGTCTGCATATAATGCAAAGAAAAATGTTGATTTTGTAGTTTGCTGTCTCGAGTCACGAATTTACCCGTCCCTACCTTATTACAGTCCTAAGTCTGCATATAATGCGAAGGAAAATGTTGATTTTGTAGTTTGCTGCCTCGAGTCACGAATTTACTCGTCCCTACCTTATTACAGTCCTAAGTCTGCATATAATGCGAAGGAAAATGTTGATTTTGTAGTTTGCTGTCTCGAGTCACGAATTTACCCGTCCCTACCTTATTACAGTCCTAAGTCTTCATATAATTCGAAGGAAAATGTTGATTTTGTAGTTTGCTGTCTCGAGTCACGAATTTACCCGTCCCTACCTTATTACAGTCCTAAATCTTCATATAATTCGAAGGAAAATGTTGATTTTGTAGTTTGCTGTCTCGAGTCACGAATTTACCCGTCCCTACCTTATTACAGTCCTAAATCTTCATATAATGCGAAGGAAAATGTTGATTTTGTAGTTTGCTGTTTCCAGTCACGAATTTTCCCGTCCCTACCTTATTACAGTCCTAAATCTTCATATAATTCGAAGGAAAATGTTGATTTTGTAGTTTGCTGTCTCGAGTCACGAATTTACCCGTCCCTACCTTATTACAGTCCTAAGTCTTCATATAATTCGAAGGAAAATGTTGATTTTGTAGTTTGCTGTCTCGAGTCACGAATTTACCCGTCCCTACCTTATTACAGTCCTAAATCTTCATATAATTCGAAGGAAAATGTTGATTTTGTAGTTTGCTGTCTCGAGTCACGAATTTACCCGTCCCTACCTTATTACAGTCCTAAATCTTCATATAATGCGAAGGAAAATGTTGATTTTGTAGTTTGCTGTTTCCAGTCACGAATTTTCCCGTCCCTACCTTATTACAGTCCTAAATCTTCATATAATTCGAAGGAAAATGTTGATTTTGTAGTTTGCTGTTTCGAGTCACGAATTTACTCGCCCCTACTTTATTACAGTCCTAAGTCGGCATATAATGCGAAGGGAAATGTTGATTTCCAACCAGTACTGCTATATTTACGATCCGTGACCGAACTAGTACTGATGATACTATTATGGCAGTTACCTAAAAAATAATTCAACAATTAGATGTAGGAAATAAATGTCTAGGAATTTTTCTAGACTTACAAAAAGCTTTCGATACGGTCAATCACAGTATACTTTTGAACAAAATGGATAGATTAGGAATTAATGGAATTGCTTTAAAATTAATTAAATCTTACTTAAGTAACAGAACTTAAGCAACTAAAATAAATGATCACCTTAGTAAATAACGTAACATTGATATAGGTGTACCTCAGGGGACGATTTTAGGTCCTGTTTTGTTTTTAATATATAGGCCTCTCAATGATTTACTTAAAATTGACATTGAGAAATATTCTGGTACTCTGTATTCTTATGTTGATGATACTGTGGTTATATTTAGCAGTTCGAGTTGGAATGAAACTTATCAAAATTCTAACAGTGGTATTAATATTATTAAAGAATGGCTGGATGCTCACTTACTTTCTTTGAACGTTTCTAAAACAAAATTAATACCATTTTCATTAACATCACATGGCCTTGAGCAACTAGAAATAAATAATAATATAAGTATAACTATACATGATTGTAACCTACCTACTTGCTCATGTAACGCTTTGAGTATATCCTCACAAGTTAAATATTTAGGCATTATTATTGACCAACATTTAAAATGGGACAAGCATATCTCCTTCCTGTGTAACAGATTGCGTAAAACAATCCACAAATTTTCCATTCTACGCTCTTATTTACTTGTTTATGTTCTGCGTACTGTGTACTTAGCTCTGTTTCAATCAATAATTAAGTATGGTATTTTAGGTTGGGGAGGAATGGCAAAATCGACTCTCCGTCCTTTAAATCTGCTCCAAAAAAGAATTATCAAAATTTGTCTATATAAACCTTTTGATTACCCAACAAAATTAATTTTTCAGGAATTTGGCGTATCAAATCTATAACAAATTTATAAACAAACATTGCTGATTTACTTCCATAAAAACCACAATAAATTTAAATTTGATCCTCATGAATACCAGACGAGACAAAACTACAGTTTCTTTCTGAATACTCCCAAATGCCACACAACTGCTGGATTAAAACACAGCAGAAATTTTGGACCCAAAATATATAATACATTAATTAGAGCTTACCCTGAGCTAAGTACACTTAACACACATAGATTTAAGAAACAAATCAGATTAATTATTTAATTGTTTAAGCTAATTGAGTTAAAAATTGGTACTCTAATATTCATGTACTTTTGTATTTTCTGTTGGTATATAGACCCTGTTATTACATGCTGTATGTATTTTACCATTTATTAATGTGATTGTGCTCAATGAACTCTCGTAATTTTGTGATATATTTTGTATAACTGATCTGAACTGCGCCCGAGCACGAGCTTCTGCTCTTTCGGGCTGCAATGCCTAATGTAGCTCAAGTGTATAGTATTAAATAAATATTATTATTATTATAACTTAATGACCCGGGACCGAACTAGTATTGTTTACTTCTTGGCTCCGGACCGAACTAGTATAGGCTATATTTTTGACCATGGGACCAAACTAGTAAACTCCGATGTCTACAGAAAGCAATCGAACAGAATATGAAACTTTATGAGAAATAAAAACGCGAACAGAAAGATAATTCCCAGTCTATTAATAACACTGAACAACAAGAATTTTGCTCCGACCTAAAATAATGTGTCCCTTAGGGTTTCGAGTCAGCTGAATCCGAAAATGCATCTCTTTTCTTCGTATTACGTACGGTTTTTAAGATAATTACAATTCACTTTTCCATAAGCGGTCTCCCAGGAAACATCTGGTGCGGGTGGGGGTTATGAACCAAAACAAAAGCTAATGCATTTTCTGAATTAATGACCTATTTCCGGTTTCTTATGGTTGTTGGTATGTTCTTTTGTACTTCTAATAAATAAACAGTAGTGGTCCCTTCTATTCAGTAAATTTCATAAGACTTGAATGTGAGGTCTACTCAATGCACAAATAAGGGTGTGGTTTTCAATATTTAAGATAGAAGTTTACAAGTTTGAGTGAAGATAAATTAAAAGAGGGCATTTTCATCGGTCCACAAATTTGCAAAGTTATGGCCGACTCTTTCTTTGAGGAAAAAAATGGCATGACGCGCTTTCAAAGATATTTGCTCAAATTTCCTTGGAAATTCTAGGGCAGACAACTACATCGAACTTGTGGAAACCATGTTAAGTGCACATGAGAAAGTGGGATGTAATATGTATCTCAAAATACACTTTTTACATTCTTATTTGGATTTATTTCCTCCTAGCCTTGGAGCGGTAAGCGACGAGCATGGGGAAAGATTCCGTGTCTAGTTATAAACGGAAGTCATCCAGAATATGCTTTTAAAAGGTAAATTAAAATTCCGATATTTTTCTCATTATACACATGAAATATTTTTATTGTTGTTATGTTTTAAACTATGTAACATAATTTTTGTATCCAGTACACATTTTTCAAGTATTATGAGACGCTTTGAATCCATAATCTGTTGTAATTTTATCAGTAACAGTGAGAAATAAAAAAGAGTAGTTTTTTCATTAAAAATCAATTCACTTTCCCCGGAAAATGGTACGTGATGGGGCAATTTGGATTTTAAATTCAGATTTAGGGCACACATATTAGTAATGTTCACCTAGTTTTATTTCGGAGCAAGACAAAAAGCATAACTTTGTTGTTCAGTGTAATGTATCCAAAAGAAAGAAGACTTACTTACTTACTTACAAATGGCTTTTAAGGAACCCGAAGGTTCATTGCCGCCCTCACATAAGCCCGCCAGAAGTCCCTATCCTGTGCAAGATTAATCCAGACTCTATCATCATGCCCCACCTCCCTCAAATCCATTTTAATATTATCCTCCCATCTACATCTCGGCCTCCCCAAAGGTCTTTTTCCCTCCGGTCTCCCAACTAACACTCTATATGCATTTCTGGATTCGCCCATACGTGCTACATGCCCTGCCCATCTCAAACGTAAAAAAGAAGACTGTTGCCGAAAAAATAGGACGTTGGTATAAGTTAACGTTATTCAATCTTAATCCCGAAACCAAAGTCCCTAATAAATGAGATATATCTGCCAAGTTCTAAACTCTGTTTTGTTGATGATAATGATGAATTATACAAAACTAAACATTTATGATTTACAGTTTATTGTTCATGCCAATTTCAATTTAATGTTTCTGTACTAATTGCCTACTCGTTTTTTATACTTGAATATGACAGAAATAACACAGTCCTTATTACAAAACATTGTATACTGTAAGTGATACAGAAATAAGGTTCCAAGATCGTCCTCTTAATATCTCTCATACGAAGATAACGAATAGCATTTTGTTATTTGTTACAAATATTATCAAATTTAATGTTCTGATGCGAGTTTTTTAGCCTCGAATTCGATAACAGAATGGATTAAATTACATAAAAACATCATACATATGTCACACAAAACAATAAACCATTGGTCAAAACACAGAAGATAAAGCATCTAGTTTAACCCGAAAATCTTAACAAGGAAAGTTTTGTGTTAATGGTTTCTTTAATTATTTCCGCATTGCCTTTAATCACTCAGATTAGACAAGCGTTTGGGTGGTCCGTGTTCGGTCTGTTGCTATGACGACTCTCGCATGAAACTGAACGCTTTCTTCAAAATGGGAACTTTTTATTTTTTAATGCTAGACCTACCTTGTTTCGGAAAGCTTAATACACTCTGCGTTGTATTTTCTCTATTGTGCAGAATATTCCTCGAAACTTAACACGTCTTTGCTGCTACAGTGCAAAATAAGTACACACGAAGTCAAAATTTATTTCGATTGTCTTGTATGCAAAGCCGAAGGTTGAGCTTCATTTTTATGTAGGAGCCGCACTCATGGCATTTAATATTTTCTCTCATGTATTGTTTTATTTTAAGATTTGGTGTTGTACTAGTCTCTCGTTATTGAAATGTCACAAGGTATTAAATTGGATTTAATTTAAATTAATATATACATCTTATTAAAATAATTAATACTGTAAGAGGATTTTTAGATTTACAATCTATCACCTATTTAATCTCAGTCATTCTACTAACTGTGCAACGATGAATATTTTCAACAAATCATGAATATACTGTGATTTTATATTTTATTTTATTTTATTTTATTTTATTTCATTTTATTTTACTTTACTTTACTTTACTTTACTTTACTTTACTTTACTTTACTTTATTTTACTTTACTTTACTTTACTTTACTTTACTTTACTTTACTTTTCTTTACCTTACTTTACCTTACCTCACCTTACCTTACCTTGCCTTGCCTTGCCTTGCCTTGCCCTGCCTTGCCTTGCCTTGCCTTGCCTTGTCTTGTCTTGTCTTGTTTTGTTTTATTTTGTTTTATTTTATTTTATTTTATTTTATTTTATTGTCTGGATCACGCCATTAAGATATCCCTATTTAGGAACTCTGGTAAAGGATTCTTCAAGTATAATACTTTAGTGCCATAGAATATCGATGGTTTTGAACAGCAACCTCATATGTAAAAAAAAATGAACAAAATGAGATTTCACTTTATCTCTTTCAAAAAAGTCTTTCCGACTCTTATGTCATGGCATGGATACAAATTTTAGAAGAAGATATTTAGATACCCGCTCATGTTAGATATTTTGTTCGTTATCAAAATATTAAAATGTTTTTTTTTTTTGCCCTCTTGTAAGATGGAATATTTTACTGTTGCTGTTCAACACCAACGATATAGTTTTTTTTTAATTAGTAGTCTAGATGCTTTCATGTTCGTTTTCACCAAACAAATGTAACTCATCTGCATTTGCCAATATATTCATTTTGCTTTTCAGCCTTGAACTAAATAGAGAAGACATTATTGGTTGAATAAATTTTTCAATAACTAAATTAAACAGAACAGGTGCCAAAGAATCTCTCTGTTTCACTTCAACTGTAACATTGAAATTGCTGCACATACAATTCTGTATTTCAACTTTATAGTTGGAATTTTAGAATACACATTTTCATTATCACCACGTTAGTAAAGGAAAACAAGAATGTAGAACCGAGTAATGTAAATTTTACTTTTTCGTATTTTTTTTCTAATTTGAAGTAACTATTTTTAATTTCATTTATTTAACCAACCAAGTAAATTGAAGTCTATAATCTTTTCGTTGTATGAATAACCCTACAGTAAACAATGGCACGTGACTGAAGTGAGGCTTGATTGGCTGCAGTTTGGCGCCATAGATTCTCAGTGAATGATCCCGCCCATTGTTGTACATTCTGTTTCACGTTAAACATATCCCGTTAGTCGTCAAAGTATACCTAACCTCACTACTATGCATTCGTTTGCTTAGCAAACTGTTATTTTATAATTAATTAATTGGATTCAACTCACTTAACTTACTATATACATTCAGAACTATTTCTTTCTCTCCGCTTTATGTTTAGTAATCACACACATAGAGGATGCAGAAGCCATACTATCACGTGCTTACGAGAGCAAGCTCAAATGACGCCAGAGTATTACAAGAACAGACTATCTTGGTATTACCACAGTCTACTATATACAGTCGCGAAGCTTGAGGTGATTTTTTGCAAATCGCGTGATAAAGCGCTCCAAGCGGTTAGCAACTAGAAACAATAGACTCTCCACGGTCGACTTTGGACTGTGTCGTATTTCCATCGAGTGCTAGTTCGTTGCGTATTTCACATTGATGCTTGTGAAATTTTCGTTATTGGCAAGATCATGTATCGATCTTGCGTTATTGGTTGTAATGAAAATGTTAATGGCTAAAATACAATAATTGGAATAATAATATTTTACTAGAGACGTAGAAAAATTAAGTTTGTTTTAATGAAATTTATTGATCACGTTTTATTTTCAATTCTGGTGGGATTATTATTGCTTAGGCCTACTTTTTTTTTCAACGGATATGTTTTTAATTATAGCTGTTAATTTTGTTGTTGTTTGTATTTGTTACTTTACTAGAGACGTAGAAAAAGTCTGTTACAATAAAATTTATTGATCGCGTATTTTTTTTTCCAATTCTGGTGTGATTATTATTGCTTAACCTCATCCCACTTTGTTAACTACGTAAGCCTACACTACAAGTACCGGTACACGTAATTTACTCAATTAATTCATATTTCCATTATCATTGTTGTAAAGGGAAATGCAAATTAATATTTATTGGTTTCATAGTTAATTATCGCTATAATCTTGAATGAGTGCAGCGATTATAGTAAATTTCAGTTCGTTTTGCACAAACCAAAGTAATATTAACCTATTTCTTGCAGGTATCTTCGAGTTTATGGTGGAATTTAATATATTTCTTTAAAGTAATGAATTAACTTTATGCATTTAATATTTCAATAATGGAAGGAAGGTGTTAATATTTCTAAAAGAACACAACGAAAGTGTAACATATTTTGTCGTCTACTAGGAGAGAGATCTGCGATGATGAGGCGATAGTAGCGATCCTAGTTGTGGGCAGCTACCCACGTTTGCATTTTTACTACATATTGAGCTTCGCGACTGTATATAGTAGACTGTGGTATTACTTTTAGTATTCATCCGCTTACAACGTAAATAACAAAATGTAAAAGTAGCTTTTCTTTTAAATAGCGATTTACATGTGAGTGTGGTTATATGTTTTGTCGTATTTAATAACTAGAATTCAATTTTTATTTTCAGAATACAAGATTATGGTCTCCAAATACGGAACTATATTTTCCTATGTCGTGTGAGTGTTTCGACTGGGAGCCAATCACGGGTTAAGACAGCCACATGCTTGTGTTTACGTTAGGATTTTTCTTACATCGAAAAGGGTTATAGCCTATATTGATGTTTAATATAATCGTAATAACCTCCAATCCACATAAGAGTTCTGATGATATTAAAGTCTTGAAATTTTTTTAACTGTCTCCTGAATAATATATTTTTTTATATAATTGAATAGTTAGCTGTAGGATTTTTTAATCATGAATAAATACATCAATCTGCCATATGACTATTCAGTAATTAAAACGATGCTTAGGTCTATGCCCTCTAGCTGACGAAGCCACTATTGGTCTACTTCTAAGGCACGTTCCTGCATGCGTGTAGTATTAAAACAAATATTCTAAATGTTTACCAGTATATCTGTTCTACTTTCCGAGTTTAATTGTTTACGTCACTAGTCCACTTAATTTTTCTAGTTTTGTCCAGAATTTGTATCTTACACGAACTTATGTCGTTGGTCGTGTTGCTTAAGAATGTTGTTTGTTGTTTATCAATGGAAGAGAGCTCCAACTTACAGCATAAAGAAACAACACTTTCAGTGTTTATACAGGTAACGAAATAAACAAAATAACTAAAGTATTTGGTAATTGAATTTAAAAGTCTCGCAGGCAACGAAATTGCGCATTTTGTTCTTCTCTATTTATTTAATCTTGACTAAGGTGGAGCTGAAACGTTGCATTCGCAAAAACAAATGTTATTGGAAGAAAAGTCTGAGGAGTTCATGTCCATTGAAATGGTGATCTGAAGATCAGAGAACTTTAGGAACAGGTCTGATAACAGATCGTAAGATGACTGAAAGGTGATTAGTGTTATATCATCGTGTTTATGAGTAGCTTAACTATTAGTAGTATTAGTAGTATTTATTTATGTAACCTGGTAGAGATTAGGCTGTCAGGCCTTCTCTGCCACTCTACCAGGAGATTCCAACTATAATATGAAGAATAAAATTACAATTAGTATTAGACTTACAGTTACAATTACAAATAAACTTACAATATTAAATTTACAATTACTATTACAATAGAAATCAAAGTACGAAAAGATTACCTGACTAATGAAAGCTAGATAATTTATAATATAAAAAACAAAGAATATTTTATATTTACTGAATTACAAATTAAACCTAGAATAACAAAATTGTATAGTGATGAAATTATCGGATAATGAAATATTTTGTGATAGATTAAGGAAACTATTTACAAGAAATCAATTAGGGTAAATTAGGGTCTGTTGGACAGTCGGGCATGTTGGACACTTTGTATTTTAACGTATTACCTCGCCACTTGTGGGCACCACATTCTGCTAGAAGTCAATGACGGAAGTAGCCACGAGTGGGGCTACCTCCATCATTGACTTCTAGCTGAATGTGGTACCCACAAGTGGCGAGGTAATACGTTAAAATACAAAGTGTCCAACATGCCCGACTGTCCAACTGACCCTAATTTACCCTACTGACCAAGTGCCTAGTAAGTTTTCGTTTGAATTCAATTTTATTTCGACAGTCCCTGATGCTAGCAGGTAGCGAATTCCAGAGTCTTGGCAGGGCAATTATGAAAGAGGATGAGTATGAGGATGTGCGATGAGATGGTATTGTTAGTATTAAGTAGTGGTAGCTCAAAAGTAACTAATTTTTGTTTAACATTTTCGGTAGGTATCCTGACTTTGCACGGAGAAGAGAATCGATTTATCACTCTTCACTGCAGTTTTGTTCGGAAGGGGCTGTGTTAGTTACATTGGTGCTATTCACAGATATTTCACTAGCCCGAGCTACGAGCGTGCTAAACTAGCCCCGGCTATCGACTGGTTACTTGTATAGGATTCATATCGTATCATATCATATCACATATCATATCATATCATATCATATCATATCATATCATATCATATCATATCATATCATATCATATCATATCATATCATATATCATATCATATCACATATATCATATCATATCTCATATATCATATCATATCATATATCATGTCATATCATATCATATCATATCATATAGCCTATCATATCATATCATATCATATCATATCATATCATATCATATCATATCATATCATATCATATCATATCATATCATATCATATCATATCATATCATATCGCTAACACTGGTTTATGAATACGTTCGCTGATCATCCACCGGAAGCTCGCGCTAAGAATGTCTATGAATATGACCCTATGTGTCTATTTCCAAAATTACGACGATATTAACTTGGTTTTCCAGGGTCGAACCCACAACAAATACTGCAGTTAGAATTTTCTGGTCCATTGTACGCCCGATATTATACAACATGTTAACTACTATGTGAGAAACCTTTGGAGAATGGATAGGCTACCTAAAACAATCGGCAGTCAATGTAAATGTATAGTCAGTTTCGTTTTGTTTTTCAATTACAGGTTCTTTTTATTCGATGTTCAATTCGTACATTAGTAGGTCACGTTTATGAAATTAATACGTCTTTTAAAAATAAGGATCTAGTTATTATTGCCACCAGACAACTGAAAAAATGTGACAATGGAAGCTTCAAGAAATGTCCTAAATGGAATTTTAATCCATAACTGTTCTTGTAAAATGCTAGATATTCAAAGATATGGATAGGCTATTTGGAGCAGAACTTATAAATAACTTTTGTGCGAGATCGTGCGAATTTGCTTGGTTTCCGCACAAAACCAATCCGCGGAAAGTCTAAAATTCCACATTCATTATTCCCAACCTAACACACATAACAATTTCCCTCTTCTTACCGCTTAAGTGACATATTGATTTTACTGCTTTAGGCTTTTAACATATTATTTTTAGAGACGTTCAATATAGTAATAATTATAAATTGGAAACTTGCCACTGCAATTTCACCTAAAATTGCACTGTTAATTATTGTTTTTAAATATTTGCAAAAATTAAGTAAACTCTACAACTCCACTAAAGTTACTGCATTTGTGATGCAAGTAACATTAAGGAAGCCGTGAAAAAATCAACAAGATTCCAGATGCCGATGTTATTACTGCAATATGTTATATAAATAATATTGTTAAAATATTAAAATGAAAAATAAATCATTACATAACCTTACCGTTTGTTTTAAGTTCGCATTTATAGACTGGGGAAAAAAAAGAGAGACGTATATCACGGCCTGCTGGATTATAGTAAACACAGAAAACATTTTAAAGCAACAATGTTGAAGATAGATATTTTTGTTTTGTAAATTTGCCGTCATTGAACAGAAACCAAGATGGAGATTTCATTGTAACTAATTAGAAATTCCTCTTTCAGGTATATAATAAACGATCTTCGCACAAAATAATGTACGATACACGAGCGGTATGTTTTCTTTCAATTCTCGCAAATTAAAAGAGCTCAACTACATTTCGCTTTTTCAAACTTTTCATCGAACATGAAAACTTCAACATACCGCTCTTGTAACGCATATTACTATTTTTAAACCCTGCATCGTATAGAAATGCAATATTTTGAAGTTTAATTTGAAAGACTGTGATACGAGTATTATGATGCGATTTGTATTACGTGGGATTGCTATTACTTAATTATGATTGTAATAACATTGGAACAACATTAACATATCATTAAAACTTTGTTTTTGTTAGTTAGAAAATACCCGTTTGTACTAACAATATTACATTAATATTTATTGTACTGAGAGTTGCTAATTGCTATAGAGATTTGTTAGGATATCTTACTATTGAAATTTGTTAGTATATCTTATTTACTATTGAGATGTGTTAGTATTTGTTATTTCCCTTATTTTTCCTTGCTGCTGATAAATAGATAGGTCATGGGGGACCAACATACTGGCCTGCTCGTTCCCCTGACCTCAGTCCATTGGATTTTTACTCATAGGGACATTAAAAGTAATTGTGTATTCAAGACTATTGAGAAAATTGAAAGTTTTCGCCAGCATGCTGAAGAAAATGCCAGCAGATACAACAAACACCTAGAATATGGAAGAGAATAAGCCAGTCCATGGTTGGTGCTTAGAAATCTGTATTAGAGCCCATGGTGGAAATTTGAGCACTATCTGTAGAATTTTGCATAGACTTCATAAACAAAGATTTAAAAATAAAGTTGTAATAAGCAAATATATATGAAGAAAAAAGTGCCTGAAATTAAAAAAACAAAGCGAAAACGGATGTAGGTAGAAAACGGATGTAAGTTAGGTTTAGAAAACGGATGTAGGTAAATTCTCATTTTTAAATAGAACTATAAATGATTGGAATGACCTACCTGCAGCGGTCTTTGAGGGCTGTCCTTCCTTAAGGAGATTCAAGAATAATTTAAAAAGTTGTGTATAAAGTGCAAATTAAAATTAAGGTGACATTCAACATTTAATTTTTTAAGGTGACATGTATTTATCTAGCCTGACGAGTTTACTTCCTTGGTTTGAATTGTAAATTATTTAAAAATAGCGTGTAAGAGGGCCTTAGACTAGAAATGTTTAGTTTAAATGTAGTTCTGTTTATAAGTATGCATAAGGATGTAATAATTTGACTTATTTGAACTGTTGTATCAGTGAAGCGAGGTGAGTCAGTGAAGTTATGGTTTTACAGTGCAGTGAACAGTTCCGATCAGTGATAATTTATAGCGTCAATGAAATGTGTTCTATAGTGTCAGTGAAATGTGTTACAGAGTGTCAGTGAAATGTGTGCTAAAGTGTCAGTGAAATGCGTCATAGTGCCACTACAGGGAATGAGATGAGAGTAAAGTGAAAGACTATTGAAACTTATGTGGGGCCTATACATAATTATGTAGGTTGTATTGTAAAATTAGGTATTTTATTTTATGTTTTATTATTATTGTGTTAAATTGTATTGTGTATTCTTATTGTATTGTGTATAAAATTGTATATGTGTTGTAAAATTGTATTGTGTATTGTAAATTTTATTGTGTATTGCTTATCATTTTATTGTGTATTGTTAATATTGTATATACCACTGCCACCGGGTGTTTGCCCACTTGCAGTGTAAATAAATAATAATAATAATAATAATAATAATAATAATAATAATAATAAATTGACTAGGGCTGTATATTTATCTAAAGTTTTTTGTTGGTTTGGGTTCTCTAATTTTCTTACAAAGCACCCCTTCGTACACGAATGTAATCAGAGTTTGTTTACAAAGCAAATATGCTTTACCTAGAATTTCTTTACCAAGTTTAACGAAGATGTTTGATAGGTTAAAAATTAATAATTTTGTTAAATGCGCCCTTACAATGGGTTCCTTCTTCTTACACAAAATTAATGAGAATTTGTAAATAAAACAAATATGCTATCTGTAACTAATGTAAGCTACCGGCGTAGCTCTGTCGGCTAAGGCGCTTGCCTACCGACTCGGAATTGCGTTCGGGCGCGGGTTCGATTCTCGCTTGGGCTGATTACCTGGTTGGGTTTTTTGTAGGTTTTCCCCACCCGTAAGGCAAATGTCAGGTAATCTATAGCGAATCCTCGGCCTCATCTCTCCAAATACCATCTCGCGATCACCAATCCCATCGACGCTAAATAACCTCGTAGTTGATACAGCGTCGTTAAATAACCAAGTAAAAAAATTGTATATAAAGCAAAAATGCTACCTGTAACTACTGTACAAAGTGTCGTGAAAATTTGTCAGGTGAAAAAGTATTAATTTTCTTACAAAGCACCCCTTCATACACGAATGTAATCAGATTTTGTTTACAAAGCAAATATGCTATACCTGGAAATTCTTGACCAAGTTTAATGAAGATGTTAGGTTAAAAATTAATAATTTTGTTAAATGTACCCTTACAAAGGGTTCCTTCTTCTTACACAAAAAGTAATGATAAATTGTATATAAAAGAAGTGCTACCTGTAACTACTGTACAAAGTGTCGTGAAAATTTGTCAGGTGAAAAAGTATTAATTTTTTTACAAAGCACCCCTTCATACACGAATGTAATCAGATTTTGTTTACAAAGCAATACCTGGAAATTCTTGACCAAGTTTAATGAAGATATTAGGTTAAAAATTAATAATTTTGTTAAATGTACCCTTACAATGGGTTCCTTCTTCTTACACAAAAGTAACGAGAAATTGTATATAAAACAAATATGCTACCTGTAACTTCTGTGCAAAGTGTCATGAAAATATATCAGGAGAAAAGTTATTAATTTTCTCTAAAAGCACCTCTCCTTACACGTATGTAATCAGAGTTTATATGCAAAACAAATACGATAATTCTACTGTATAAAGTTTAATGAAAATCTGACAGAAGAAACGTCCGCTATGTTTGTGTTTCGGACCATTGTGCGATGGTGGCCTTGTATTTGTGGTGGGCAAAGCCGAGGTTGTGAGTGTTTTCTTCGGCTTTGTACAAGTTCACTACGGAGTCAAGGTTTTTATTATTCACTGAGATTTCGATATAATTGATTAACAGTTCTCTTGTTAGTGAGGTAATGATTGAATAAAACGTCTAAAATTCGTTGAAACGAGGACGATTCATGATAAGTACCATTATCGGCAAATATAATAAGGAAAACTGGTGAGATGAATGTTACCTCAATTTGAAACGCATTTTTACAATAATAAACAGAGCGAAATCTTATTACTTTGAACGAACTAAGTGGATAGCATGCAACAAGGACTGAAACTGAAGGCGTCATATGAAGACAGAATGTTTTAGAAAACTTGTTTACCTCGGAGTATTTTCAAAGGACTTGATTTTATCCAGGTTCATTTTGTATTCGTATTCAGCTGAAGAATGCTGGGCAAATGACTTCCTTCTGTACTTCTTCGTTCATATCCGTGGTTTGATTACCTCGGCCTCTTCATTTAGCATACAATTGCAGTGCTAACAAACGAAAGCTTATTAGAATCATTAGACCCCACAACGTCAAGTCATTCATGCTCTAATGAAGTTATTCATATGGAAGATAGGAGCTCGAGTTCCGAGAGATATGATAATTCGTAGAAAATAAACTCTGTCATCATGTTTTACTGAAAGGGCACTTTCGTACTGCGGTACTTAAAACGCGTGGCCGCAGAAATGCGCAGTCAGGAAAAACAGAAATTCTGAAAAGCATTAACAGAGATGAGGTCCAATGCAAATAGTCCAATGAGCTAAAAGGTCCAACAGAAATTGTCCAGACAACAAAATCTCCATGATATAAAGTCCAGAAGGAATTACTCCAAAGTACAAAATGGTCCAATACTTATATGATCCAAAGTATGAAATGGACCAATAGTTATATGGTCTAGATAAACATATTGCTCAGTTAAGTTATGGCCCAATGTAAAAAAAGTTCTATAGAAATTTAGTCCAATAGAAATAAGGTACAAGCTGACAAGAAGTCCAAGGGAGAAGTCATTAAGTTTTAATCTGAACAAATCTAAGTTTTCATTGTTGTGATGTTACCAGCCAACTGTACTGTAATTTCAAAATTCTCATGAAGTGAGCTCTGAAGGAATTTCGGGCAAATTGAACATGGCAGAAATAATAATAACGCAAAAAGATAAACCTATGTTGCTGTGCAGACAAAATTTATACCACTATCATTCAGAGAACCTAAATAGAACGTCAAAGTATTGGAGGTGTTATAACAGATAAGTCTGCAATGCAAGATGTGTTACAAATGCAGATGTGCTTTTGATTCTTCCTTATTTACCAGTTAATAATTTCTTGTTTAGGTACATTTACCACTGTCACTGGACAATTTGTGTTTGGACTTTGGAAAATGGGAATTTTGAATTAAGGGGGCTTATTTTTAAGGACATTATGGGAAAAGGACTGTTCACTTCGTTAAACCATTTGGAAAGTGAACATTTTGTGTATTTTTACCTTTTGGGAAGTGAACATTTTGTGTATTGGACTTTTTGGGAAGTGGACATTTTGTGTATTTTTACCTTTTGGGAAGTGGACATTTTGTGTATTGGACCTTTCAGAGACAAGGACGTTACCATCATCTGGACTTCATTTCAGTGTGGGCGAATTGAAATTTGACATTGTCTGTGATAATCCTGAAAATATATGCTTTTAATGTAATTCAATTGTTTGAGAATTTGCTTCATGGTTATAGATACGAGTATTAACATATATTCTAGTTTCAGATCAGTGCAAAGTGACGTCCTTCATGCGACTTTCAATTACACCAGCTCTTTTTTTATATTAATGTTAGAAAGATTTTTCTTGCTTTTTTATGATTAAGTTTCTGTGCTTAAATTGACGAATTAATGTCTTCAAATCATGTGTCTGGACTATAATATTTATTTTTAAAATCTAAATGTATAAGAATTTCTATACCCCATTTGAGAAATGGAAGCACTGTAATGTTTCTTTTTTAACAGCCTGCACTCATATGTTAGAAGTCTGCAGGTGTTAGGCCGTCACTTGGAGAAATATGAATAACATACTGCAGAACATTGCAGAAAAAAAGAAAAGTGTTCCCGGTATAATGTGTAAACTTAAAGATGAAACATTAAGTAAAATAATTAGAATTTTAATATCATATGATATCTTAGGGGAGAGGACAGTATATTTTAAAACATTTTTCCTATTTGGTGTAAAATATTAATTTGTTGTATGTAGAGAGCTCAAGGCTATAGCAACTCAACCAAATATAAATATTTTGAAAAAAAAAAAAAAAAAAAATTGGGGACAGATTTAAAAAAAAATGTACCCAATGCAGGATTTTACTAAAACCGAAATATCTAAGCCATTTTTAAAGATAAATTCAAACAGTTTGTTACTATTTATTTGTAAAAGCATTCTCTACAAACTGTCTATAACAGAATTTTGATATTAGTCCCTACATTTGTAAAATAAAGAATTAAAATTGAATAACACTTTTTTATTTTCTTTCTTGCAAACAGACAGATTTATTTTTAAAATGAAATCAATTAGGAAAATTCTGTTACAGAGAGAAGTTTCCTGGTAGTCTAGACAATGTGTATTCTAAATGTCATGCATATATCTTTAATAGTTCAGAAATTATATCGATTTTTGTCTGGCAATGTAGCAAAAAAATAAATTTCCAGAAACAGCAATCAAACGGGGGTGTGACTTAAAAATCCAGAGCGTAGGAACTTTAAAAATGGCGTTTCAACATCCGATAAGGGCACAGATACCCACAAAATGTTATACAATGTATTCCACACACGTCATAGAGTATTTTAAAGACAAATTTGGTTTTGAAAAAAAATGGAGTTCCGGAAACAACAATCAGAGGGCTGAGTGATTTAAAAATCCAGAGCTCAGGAAGTTTAAAAACGGGGTCTCAACAACCGATAAGGTCACAAATACTCACAAAATGTTATACAATGTATTCTACACATATCACAGTGTATTTTAAGGAAAAAATTTATTTTTTGAAAATTTACTCATTTTCATCCAAAAAATACCATTCTCTCCCATTCAGGAAGGTAAGCTTCACATAAAAAAAGTTTCTGTTAGCACTGTTATGTAGTATTATTGATGTATACATGTGTTTGTGTGTGACAGAGAAAAATAGGGAGATTGTTTTAAGTTATGCCCTATTATAATTTGTACAGGGACATCATTTTATTTTTACTTGTATTTTTATTGTACCTGCATTTCTGAATGTACTTCACTCTCACCCCTTCACTAATGTCCTTGCTCCCGTCAGACACACAAACTTACGGCCGCTGTTGCATTCGAAGTCTTCAAGCAGTGAAGTAAACACTGCGGTGTATAGTGTGTTTCATAAATATGATTGCGTTTTCTATAGAAGAAAGAACCTATATTAATAATATCGTACTAAAAAATTATATTCAAGAAACGATAAATTCAATTTCAGAGAATACGCTTCAAAATGTTTTTAATAATATGCGTACTGAATTGAAGCCTGCATTGTAATGAACGGCAACCATTTTCAGCAACTTGTTTAAAAATTCATATTAGCTTTTTTTGAATTGAGGTGGCTAGAAGCAAAGGAATGGTAGTGACATTTGTAATAACATGAGTTAAGTGCATTCTGTGTAAGCAAAAGTATCTAAAATTTTAGTGGCAAAGGGATATTTTAATCGCATCACACATTAAAATTTAAATAAAAATTTCACCGGTTTTACGAAAGCTTAAATATTTAAACCCCATTTTCTCAAAAGTAACTTAAGTGCACTTACAGCCCTTTACTTATGACCCCCTAAATTTAAATGCACTCTCTATATTGTATGTTAACACCAATAATTAATATGCTAAGTAAAGTAGACATTACATAACGAACATAGCCGCATGAAAAGTTGAGTTTTTGAAAAAAAAAATGTTACTACTCTACTATATTTTGATAAATTCCGTAAAAGTGATGATCAAACTGAAAATCGTAATATCGTATTTCCCTACAACATAAATGGATACACTACTTTTCTCTCCTCCTATACCTAGTAAAATGATTTGTTTACATATTGCACTAGTAACATCAAACTCCTGTAATAGAAGGGGGCAACAGTGTTTCCGAGTATAGCCAGGTTAATGTTAAAAATGTTGGTAAAAATAAAGTGATGTCCCTGTAGTAGACCTACAGTTCTAACCCTATACAACTCGGTCCGAAACATCGCGGATATAAATGTAACACTGTAATAAATGTGCCCCCCCCCGAAAATACCTTTATTAAATGATCAAATTCCCATATGCTGTACCTCGGCCAAGCTGTAATGTTGGGAGAAGGTAAATAATGTCCCCCATAACCTTGTTATATCGGGATTCTATGGTTTTCCTTTGCGCTCCCCCCCAAGGAAACTTCTCTCTCCGCCTACAGCTCTGTGTCTCCGATCATACGCAGTGTCTCGTATCTGGAACTTTGAATATTCCGACGACTCGATCTCTCTTTGGGGAACTTTATGAGTTTGAAGTCAGTTCCAATATACAGGGTGTTAAAAGTAACGTTTAAAACGTTTCAGGGATGATGAAGGAGGTAAAAACAATAGTAATATGCGTTACAAGAGCGGTATGTTGACGTTTTCATGTTCGAGGAAAAGATTGAAAAAGCGAAACGTAGTTGAGCTTTTTTAATTTCCGAGAACATGAAAACAAACATACCGCTCGTGTATCGTACATTATTTTGTGCGAAGATCGTTTATTACATACCTGAAAGACGAATTTCTAATTAGTTGCAATGAAATCTCCATGTTGGTTTCTGTTTAATGACGCCAACTTCGGAACACCAAAATATCTTTCTTCAACATTGTTGCTGTAAAATGTTTTCTGTGTTTACTATATTCCAGCAGGCCGTGATATACGTCTGTCTTTTTTTTCCCCCAGTCTATAAATGCGAACTTAAAACAAACAGTAAGGTTATGTAATGATTTATTTTTTCATTTTAATATTTTAGCAATATTATTTATATAACATATTGCAGTAATAACATCGGCATCTGGAATCTCGTTGATTTTTTCACGGCTTCCTTAATGTTACTTGTATCAGGAATGCAGTAACTTTAGTGGAGTTGTAGAGTTTACTTAATTTTTGCAAATATTTAAAAACAATAATTAACATTGTAATTTAGGTGAAATTGCAGTGGTAAGTTTCCAATTTATAATTATTACTATGTTAAACGTCTCTAAAAATAATATGTTAAAAGCCTAAATGAATGTCGCGCTTAAGCGGTAAGAAGAGGGAAATTGTTATGTGTGTTACGTTGGGAATACTGAATGTGGTATTTCACACTTACCGCGTATTGGTTCTGTGCGGAAAACAAGCAAATACGCACGATCTCGCACAAACATCTTTTGTAAGTGACAAAACTTTGACAGATGCGCCGTTAATTGTGTACGTAAGTGTTAGTATAATCCATAAGGAACTAGACCAAAATTGTCGTTTTAGAGGTGGTGTTCAAACTGCCGTCCATTGAAGGCATTACACAACTGGTACCTTCGTACTATGAGTGTCTGCAACGCTCAAAAAGACCAACATTGTCTCGAATAACATGTGCAGCTTCAACAACGCGAGCAACTAAGTTCCTGACATATCGATCGGTGTCTCATACACAAGACGTTTCATGTCTCCCCATAACAAGATATCGGTGGGTTAGGTCCGGTGATCGAGGTGGCCACGGTACCAGCCCACACCTGCCAATCCAACGACCCGGGAATGTAGCATTTAGGTGGTTCCTGACACGACGATCAAAGTGTGGAGGAGCACCGTCATGCTGAAACCATATTCGTTCTCTGATGTTCAATGATACATTTTCTAAAATTTCTGGTAGGAGGTAGCGTAGAAAAACAAAATAATTACCACCACGAAGAGTGTTAGGAATCGTTTTAACTTGTTGCAGGCACAGCAGTACTAACAGAACTAACCAGTGTGAGTTGTGACGGAAATCAAGCCATCTACCCTTCAGGCCATCTTGCGGTAAAACGGCGCATCTGCTAAAGTTTTGTCAACAGTAATCTCACTAGACGTTTTGATTTATCTAGAGAAAATCAAAACTCGAGTGGGATTTAATTGACTATTACACGATTAGAAGAAAGTATATAAAGATTAGAAGTAACGAAGTACTCCAATACAATAAAATATTAATTGACTTACGAAAATACAACTGTCTTCAAATGTATTATTGTACCATCTCAACATTACAAAATTACGCTAGATGCATGCTAGATGGCAGTAGTGAGCAATGCCTTCTAGCTATACACGATGGCAATGTTACTAGTCAAGAAGGCTTTGTTGATTCAGTTTCATTTTTATTATTAAAACAGTTGCATTCCACTTCAATTATCCGAATCCCAGTAATCACTTGACAGATGATTTTCAATAAATCTTAATATTAAACAATCTCTGATACGTGACTATCCATAATATCATATAGCAGAAGCTATAACATAACCTAACTAATATACTGTACACAAGTGTTAGAAAAGTTTTAATTAACGACAATGACATAAAAAATAAACATGAATAATTTTAAAAGGAATAATTATTGAATGTACAATTTTCAAATTTGAATGTGGTTGGTGGTTCAATTGATGTTATATTGGACGTGTGCGTAATAGAAGTGGAACTCGTTGTTAGGCCTACATGGTGTATTCAACTTATTCAGGATTTCCGAATGGTGTTCTTCATTTATTTGTAAATCGGATTTCAGAAGATTCATAGGTATGATCAGTGATTTTTATTAATTCTTGTTCTTGAATGCCAATGCGAGTCATATTTGAAACTGGTGTGCATCGACTGGAGTGGTTTGTAATTGTATATATATATATATATATATATATATATTTTTTTTTTTTTTTTTTTGACGTCCAGACCAGCGCAGTTTCAAATGTTGGCAAACAAAGAAACAAATGCTAGGGACGCGATAAAATTAAACAAATGCTAGGGATGCGATAAAATTAAACAAATGCTAGGGATGCGATAAAATTAAACAAATGCTAGGGACGCGATAATATTAAACAAATGCTAGGGATGCGATAAAAGTAAACAAATGCTAGGGACGCGATAAAATTGTGCGATAAGCAGCCATGATTGGTTGAAATACGTCCTTTCGTACCGTTTTATTGGTCAAAAGTAGTATGACGTAGTAAGAGTGTAATAGTCGCTAAAAAAATGTTTGTTTTTAACTCCTCTATCATCCCTGAAGCGTTGTAGACTTTATTTTTAACACTCTGTATAATAATGGAACTTAACTAGTCAGATTAATTTGAATACAAGTGGAGAAGCTGGAAACAGGCCATACTGTACTAGGTTGAAGCGAGCTTTGTAATTACGTAATGTTTACAAGGCGCCAGCCGTGTTGAGAAGTGTGTAACGCGGTTCATTGCTCTGCGGTGTTGCAACACGTTTATTTATTTCTTACGATAAATAAAAATACATAACAAACTGTGGCTGTCAGAAAGATTTCAATTACAGTATGCTATTTAGTCGCAATCACATGCTTTATTACCGTTATAAATAAATTCATCTATACTAATAATAAATCTGTAGTCGAAATTTTTCTGGTAATTTTCGATTTTCCAAAAATAATTGGTGCTAACATATATAATTAACCACCCTAAAACCGAAAATCGCTTTTTTGAAATTTTTGTTTGCATGTCTGTCTGTCTGTACCTTTTCACGCGATAATGGCTGAACGGATTTCGATGAAAATTGAAATATAAATTAAGTTCGTTGTAACTTAGATTTTAGGCTATTTGGCATTCAAAATACATTATTTAAAAGGGTGGGTTATAAGGGGGCCTGTATTAAATAAATCGAAATATCTCGCTTATTATTGATTTTTGTGAAAAATGTTACATAACAAAAGTTTCTTTAAAAATAATTTGCGATAAGTTTTATTCCTTGAAAAAGTTTGATAGGACTGACATTTAATGAGATAAATGAGTTTTAAAATTAAAATAACTGCCATCTAAGGCCGTGTAATGAATTAAAAAGAAATGATTTCGTATATAAGGGGCCTTGGACAGCAACAATCGAAAGCTATGAAAGATAGCCTACAGATAATGTTTCTGCGTTTCTATGAAGTAATATCGGAAGCTAAATTAACCGATTTGTATAATTAATTATTAATTCACCATTGGAAAGTGTAGTTTCTCTGGATGGACATAATGCTATAATGTTATCACAGTAACTTCTGAGTGAATCGAGGACAGGTAAGATTAAAATAATTCTTATGCACAGAAAACTTGTTAGGCTATTCTGTACATTCGTTTCCTGTATTTCCTAAACTAATTTTTATGACCAAATGAGTGGTCTCTGGATCAAAATGATCGCATTTTAATTTTTTAATTCAATTTAAATTAAGTAACATATTAAACGATTTATCCTTCTATCAAACACGTATGTTCCCTGGATCAAATGTCCTATTTTAATTATGTAATTACTTTATATTGATTTCTAACGGGTGCGACGGAGCGCACGGGTACGGCTAGTACATAATAAGACCTCATTTCTCACTGTTTGTTAATATAATTAACGGCAAACCGACGCTGTAAAACACCTCGACATTTCCCCTGTTAAAGTGAGTACAGTACATATCCCTTTCAGTTCTTCAGTAAAAAATCTTGGCATTCACATGGATAATAATCTCTACTGGGACATGCAAATCACAGAAACCTGCAGAAAAGTATATTCTATTATCCATGTGCTAAAAAGGATAAATGTTCATCTCCCCTCTTGCTTAAAAAAGTCCCTTGTGCAGACACTTGTATTTCCCTATTTCAACTATGAGGACATTTTACTGACTGACCTCTCCAGCGACAACAAAATGAAACTTCAACGTGCTCATAATTTGTGTGTACGTTTTGTAAGCAATGTTCGTAAATATGATCATATTACCCCATCCCTGGAAGCAATAGGTTGGCTTAAACTAGATAAGAAAAGAAATTTACATTAACTTCTCTTTCTCTTCGAAATCTTGAACTCTTCTATTCCTTCGTACCTGTCGTCTCGCTTCCCTTACCTTTCTTCCCACCATAATCTGAACACACGCTCTCGTCATGAAACAATACTAACAATACCATCCCATCGCACCTCCTCATATTCATCTTCTTTCACAATAGCCCTGCCAAGACTCTGGAATTCGCTACCTGCTAGCATCAGGGACTGTCGAAATAAAATTGAATTCAAACGAAAACTTACTAGGCACTTGGTCAGTAATTGATTTCATGTAAATAGTTTCTTTAACCCTAGGATGCATGAGCAACTTTTCCTACATATTTACATAACATGGGTCCGTTGACCCGTATGCTATTTAATGAGGAATTACACATACAAATGGAATAATATTACTCTAGTATTTATTCTAATTTGAATTTAGGAGTTTTAATTGTGGAAAATAATATATCATTTTTTAACATAAGTAACATGTGAATATACAAACATATATTATATTCATTTAGTCTATTTGTACAAGAATATAATGTAGGTTCTTAAGTTTTTTCTTTGGGCAAAGGAAATAATATAGTTTTATAACTAAGTAGAGAGTGAAAATAATTTCTTTTTGCAACACAAACACATATATTTATTTATATGAGGTAATAATATAATGTATCCACGAGATAGAAGAAGAAGAAACAGTAAGGAATAGCCACACAAGTACAGATTTATCTTACGAGTCTTTACACTTACTACACGCGACTGTACTATAGTAAAGTAAAGTAAATCCTTGGCGCTATAGCCCATGAAGTGCCAAGACCGCCCAGCCGGCTGCCGTCCTCACGTTCATATGCCGAAGCAGAGGTCGACGATCATCCAACCAGAATGGAGGTATCGTGTGGTTAGCACAATGATCCTCCCAGCCTAACCGGATTTTCGCTACCTATCGTAGCTCCCCAAGTGCATCACGATGTTGGATGGGCACCGATCCCATACACTGGCCGAAATTTTATGAGAAAATTTCTTCCCCCATGTGGACTCGAACCAGCGCGCATTCCATAACGCGAGTCCTAGACAGGATGCCTTAGACCACGACGCCATGGCGACTTACTATGCTCCTGACAAACATTATTTGTACACATAGGAGATAGATTTGGTATTTCTGTCTGTCGCTGTGGGACATAGGAAACATCTCCTGTTCTTGTTTTGATGGTTGCCACCACTGTTACTGCTACTTTGCACACTACTACGTAGGTTAGTGGTGAACTTTTCCATGTCCACATAAATCGACTTATGCAGACGGGGATTGAACGATCTTCTAATTATGTATGGTTGGACCATTTTCATTGACATCTCTTTGATGAATAGTCTCCTCTTGTGTAAAAGTCCTTTTATGGTACATGGGGTGCTGGGTACAATACAGAATGAATGCATTTACGTCCAAAATGTTACACCAAAGCTCCATGGGCCAGCGTTTGGTTTGCATTTTACAAGTATAATTGTGCACTTTCTGATCCATTACATCAACACCACCCTCAGTGCGACTGTAGAATTTTACAATCTCAGGTTTCCTTTTTTGGGTGATGTTCATGAACAGCATTGCCTTGGTACTTAGCAGAATAGCGCATTTGTTTTTCTTTGGGCAAAAACTAACTATTGTCATGTCCTTGTGAAATATAAATACACTTTCGTTCACTGGTCGGTTTTGCATTGGATTTCATTTCTTTTGGAAGGTGTCTCTTGTTTTCTATAATTGATCCCATTTATTGTCACTTTCTTTTCCTATATATATTGCGCCAAAGGTATACTTATAAAATAATTGTCCATGGTGATATTTCGGGCTGTATCAAGTACAGAGCGATTTAGAAACTTCACAATATTGAGGGCCAAATCCTTCTGTGGCGGTTCTCCGGTCCCCCCCCCCCCCTGAAAACACAATCCCATGAACGGCATAACCAGTTTCTGCTTCACACATCCACATTATTTTGATCTCGTATTTCTCTACCTTCTTTGGCATATATTGTACAAAACTACAACGGCCTCTAAATGAAACCAGCTGTTCATCTATTGTGACATTTGGTTGTGGGACCATTACTTTTCTGCACTGTTCCGTAAATATTTGCCACACGTAAGAAATAAGAACAAGTTTATCTGTTTGTAATCTAAACTTCCGAGTTCTCATACCATCGAACCTTAAAAATCTTCTCATACTTCAAAATGAATCACTGAAATTGTAGCTCTATATCAGTGGTCGTCAGTACTCGCTGAAATGGCTAAAGGGTAAGCGGAGCAACGTTTTGTGCCCCGTCATGCAGCAGGAAGAGGTAGAGAGCATACCCGCCAGCAGCTGTGAATACACCATAGTGCAGTGTCTCCTCCGAGGGTAAGAGAGACTAGCCCGAGGGTGCATTGTGCTGATGACCGCTGCTCTATATAATGCATTGAAAAATTTACCAAGAAAAAGTTCTTTTATTGGAATATCCCAAGATTTGTCTGCTCTCGTGTGCAACAAAATTCCAAAAAATAGCAACCATTACATCTATTGATATTTCTTGCCATTTTATTTCCTTCAGTAGGTAAAACCTTTTTGCTTCTAAGTTGATATATCTCACTAGTTTCATCCAAAATACTCTGTCGGATAAATAAATCCCAGGGACCTCTGAGAGAAGCAGTTCCTATACCCCTTGAAGGACCTGATACAAATCTTAGTGTTGTGGACAGGAGATTTACTCTGAGTAGGAGTTTCTGTCCTCCATGTCATCTACTAATGTGTTTTGATTGTCGACCTGGTGTGAAATAGGCATCCAGTTTTCATTTTCATTCTCACACCATCACTATCCAGTTCTGCAGATGAAACTTCATCTTCATCCGGAGTATTGTCATCAATTGCTGGAGAAATATATTCCTCATCGTCGTCCGAAATTTCAATTTCCAGCTGCTGCATTCTTGCCAATTCATGAAAATATGCTCTTGTAGTTCATAGTATTCTGTTTAGATGGCAGACGACAATAATTCTTACGGCAATAAAATAATTTAATGCAACGGGTCTATTGGACCCATGTTATGTAAAAGTGTTGTATATATGAACAGGAATAAAAAACATATATAAAATAAATAAATAAAATATAAAATGTGCCACAGGTGTATAAAGGAAGTAACAAGAGTAGCATACCTAGTGGGCAGAGTCACACTGTGAATTAGTTATTTAGATAATAATTATTAAATATTCAGCCGGGTCCAATGGACCCATGTTATGCATCCTAGGGTTAATCTATCACAAAATATTTCAATATTCAGTAATTTCATCACTATACAATTTTGTTATTCTAGATTTAATTTATAATTCAGTAAATATAAAATATTCTTTATTTCTCTATGATAAATTATCTAGCTTTAATTATTCAGGTAATCTTTTCTTACTTTAATTTTTATTGTAATTGTAATGGTAAATTTAATACTAATTGTAATTTTATTGTCCATATTGTAGTTGGAATCTCCTGGTAGAGGGGCAGAGAAAGCCTGACGGCCTTATCTCTACCAGGTTAAATAAATAAATATTAAATACTACTAAAATAATTACTCTGATCCGCACTTTTTGATGATGATGATGATGATGATGATGATGATGATGACGATGACGATGTGTGAATTATTAATCATTGGAATACACTTTAGGAATCTGGATTATTTCGATTTCGATTCAGTTCCAAATATTACATTTTTAGAATATAGGCCTATCTTGCTTAGGAATATAGTTTGTTTCTTTGTTTGAATATACATTTTCTTGAACCCTATTTTACCCGAAAGTACATTAGTTATATACTGATACAGTAGATAAGCTGGTTGCAATTAGCATGAATGAAAACAGTGTTATATGATTTATAGGTTGTTTCTGGGCTTAACATGCTAACATTATTGGTAAAGGCATAAAAATGGAAAGATGAAGAAAGTTTTAAATGCATAAAAATGTAGGATATAGAATTATGTGCTCCATATCAAAGGTTCTGTTTAGAAAACAGTTTCCGCTTGGAGCAATTGACAATGATTTAGTGACTAAAGATGTACTGTATAATGTTTTAAGTATGCCTCTGTTGTTTCAATTGAGGTAGAAAGGACATTTTCCATTCATTCTCTGATAGCCGACTATCGTCAGAGTTTCAGTGATGAAAATTTGGATAAATAAATGAATAAATAAATGAATAAATAAATAAATAAATAAATATGGATAAATGAATGAATAAATAAGTAAATAAATAAAAAAAATATTGAAATAATGAATACATAGATGAAAAATGAATGAATAAATGAATAAGTAAATAAATAAATAAATAAATAAATAAATAAATAAATCTCTATATTGGAAGAAATTAGGAGGTAAAGACAAGAGAAATAATTTAGGATGTGATAATGAATGTAATTATGTGTTGTGGTGAAATGTGAGTGAAACTACTACATGAAAACTGCATGATTATAACAAATATGGATAAATGAATGAATGAATAAATAAATGAATAAAATAAATATGGATAAATGAATGAATGAACAAACAAATAAATAAATAAATAAGTCAATAAATATATTGAAATAATGAATAAATAAATGAAAAACGAATGAATAAATTAATAAGAAAATAAATGAATGAATAAATAAATAAATAAATAAATAAATAAATAAATAAATAAATAAATAAATAAATAAATAAATAAATAAATAAGTAAATAAATAAAAAATATTGAAATAATGAATAAATAGATGAAAAACGAATGAATAAATGAATAAGTAAATAAATGAATAAATATATAAATAAATAAAAATAAATAAACAAATAAATAAATAAATAAATAAATAAATAAGTAAATAAGTGAATAAACATTATAAATGAATCAATGAATAAATAAATAAAAAAAAGGTAAAGGTATCCCCGTAACATGCCATGAAGGCACTTGAGGGGCATGGAGGTAGAGCCCCATGCTTTCCATGACCTCGGCACTAGAATGGGGTGGTTTGGTCGGCACCACGCTCTGACCGCCTTTTACCCCCGGGAAAGACCCGGTGCTCAATTTTACACGAGGCTGAGTGAACCTCGGGGCCGTTCTGAAAGTTTGATAACGAGAAAATATCCTGTCACCACCTGGGATCGAACTCCGGACATTCCAGTCCGTAGGCAGCTGATAAATAAATATATAAATAAATACATAAATAAATAAATAAATAAAATAATATATTTCAATTGTGAAAAATTATTAATTACTACTAGCTTAAATATTAACAGCACAGAACTTCTTTTTCTACTTTACCTAGTTCACAATATAGTATAGGCTATTCATTTAGGTATTTTTGTTAGTTTTAGAGCAACTTTTTGAAGGAGCTTTAGGTCGTAAATGTTTCATTGCAGGGTTCTATAATTTATAGATAATCAGAATCCTAGCTCTAGCAATAAGCGCACCGTGTGTAATTGAGACCAAACTGAAGGAAGTTACATTAACTTAAGTCTGGTCAAGTTACATTCACAGATACATCCTGTCTCATTTGTGACATAATAAAGTATGTGTAAGACATTGAATCTTCTTTATGACTCATAGCCCTCCAATGCGTGTTCTACGTAAGCAAACCGATGGGGCAGACTGAGACAGACTGATTCTTCAACGCTGTGGATGTGTTGAAAAGGACGTCATAATTTTATCTCGCATGCCAGACCAGTCTGTGATCCAAAACGCCATTTCTTATTTGTGTGCATTCTTTTTGTTATTATTTTAGAATCTAGGTTTTTCTACACTTGTGCACAGGAACTTTGATCTTCCTTAATTCAGTTTCTTCCGTTGCCATGACAATGGGTATTTATGAGTGTATTTTTCAACATTTCCGACGAAAATTGATTAAACATAATTATAGTGATATACACGAAAAGTTAATATAGGTATTGGCATGCCTATGGACCAGGACCGATTAGCCGACTGCTGGCTTCAAGTTTACATGCTCCAACAGAGGTGAACGATCATCCAACCAGTACGGAGGTGTCGTGTGGTGAGGATGATGATCTCTCCAGTTGTTATAGCTGATTGTTTTCGTTCTTAAATCTCGCTTATTTCATATGTACTGCTCAGAGATTTTTTTTTTTTTTTTAGGAAATTTCTTTTCCAGTTAATTTACTATTATTACTTTTTGACAATAAAAGCTCAGAAAAATATATTAGTTATTACTGTATGTGAAATTCACTTTTACTGAAGTGGTATTGCAGATATTTTGTGCTTGAGTGCGTACCATTGTACCGGTTAACAAGGTCGGAAAGCACCTGGATTTAATAGTGCTACATTTATGTTCATTGTTCTGCTAAAAGTCTTACACTAAAGGCTGGTTCACAATAAACCGGAAACGAGATCTAGAACGAGAATTGGAAACGGAGGACGTGACAGTGAAGATTTTTTATTCACAATAATCCGAGAACGGAAACGACTTTGCATATCGATATGTATGTCAATAACGATATGTAGAGTCGATATTATGCATTCTGATGTTATATGTGTATAATTGATCAATGACGATCTCTTATGAGAACAAGCCAGCCAACATAAACACAGGTTAACCAACTTCAGAATTTATGACACAAAATATTTAAGAATGAATGAAGTGCCTTTATTGATACACAATTATACAAACTCATGTACACAAGATCCTTCGCACGAGCCTGTACGGCCGTTTGTGCTATAACTATGCACAAAGGGGGGGGGAAACGAAAAGAATACTACTAATAATAAAATAGTAAAACAAAATAATTGTTATTATTACTACTGTTATCATTAGTTATCACACTCACAACTAATCTAACTTCATACCAAATTTCACAAAAATAATAAATAAATAATAATAATAAATATAAGATATGAAAGGAAAAAAACACAGTGAAACATATGTATAAACAATTCAACAATTCAATTCCTTATTAAAATTGCAATAAATAGTAAATATAAATGTAAGACATAAAATATACACACACGCAATAAAAAACAATAAATAAATAAAAAACATTATCCTCTAATTACCTTATTTTCTCAGTGTTAATAATACTCATTGCAACATTAATAAATAATTTATTCTTCCCCTTATTTCCTCGGTCCCCTCCCCCTCTGCCAGTTCCACCCTCAGCTGTCGAACTTTTGCCTTAAATTCCCCACACTCTCACAGAATTTAGCGTTATTTAATATATCGTATGTTACCAAGTGCCTCCTGTTAGATGTAGTGAAGAACTCTAGCAGGAATCATTTCCTCAGAGCTTCTGTGATTTGAGGGGCTTAGAACAAAAAGCAGGTAAGTGACGGAAACCTAGTTTTGAGGAAATTACAGTTAATGTTCTATATGCAATGAAATATTATACACTAGTTCGGTGAAATGATGCCCATATAGCAGCACTGCACAGTGTGACCACTTACCTGATTTTATCCCAAAGGAACATCCTTTTGGGCTATCACAACACGCACTTACCTCATTTTTTTAATAATGTCACTTACCTGCTTTTTGTTCTAAGCCCCTCATTTGAGATACATCCATCATTCATCCAATCTGTAAAAATAAGAATATTTAAGAATTTAATTCTGGTTACATATACACGTAGCATATATTGAAAGTGATTCTACTGAATTTCCAAGATAGTTAGAAACGATGCATGAAGCAGAAATTATGTCATGGCCTCCTTGCTACAAAATATATGACGATCAAATAGCTTCATCATGGCAACAGATTTAACCAATCATCACAAATATAAAAAATACATCAGGACTGTCGCTGGGCAGTAACCTGAACACACGTTTCAGCGTCACATTGTTGACAAGTAACTCCATCTGTTAGCACAACCATAAAGCATCTAATAGATGCTATAGAGTTACCAATAACGAAAAAAAAAAAAAAAAATGGCAACAGAATAAATCTAGTAGGCTGTGATCAAAAACGAGACGTTGAAACTTGGGCAACCTCACGTTTCTGTTCCCGGGCTCCGGCAAACGTCTCGTTAATTGTTATTTTTTTATTTTATTGGGTTATTTTACGACGCTTTACCAACATCTAGGTTATTTAGCGTCTGAATGAAATGAAGGTGATAATGCCGGTGAAATGAATCCGGGGTCCAGCACCGGAAGTTACCCAGCATTTGATCGTATTGGGTTGAGGGAAAAGCCCGGAAAAAACCTCAACCAGGTAACTTGCCCCTACCGGGATTTGAACCCGGGCCACCTGGTTTCGCGGCCAGACGTGCTGACCGTTACTCCACAGGTGTGGACTCGTTAATTGTAAATGCTCACATTTAAATATATACTTTTAACAATTTTTCCGTTTTCGTTCTCGTTCTGGTTCTCGTTTCCGGTTTAATGCCAACCAGCCTTTAGTTACACCAGAATGTACCGGCGGCGTGATGATGTGGAAGGGTCTGCGTTTATAACATGGTCGGCAATAAGACTGTAAATGTTTAAATAAAAATTTATGATTGTAAACGTGGGAATTTTTGTTAAATATTATTTTTAAGATAGTCTACGTAGCATCTGTGTTGCAGGCTCGTAAAACTGCAGAAACAAATAAGCTGCAGAACGCTAATTTAGTTCTTGGCAGCCGCAAGTAACGAGGCGGGCGGAGGTTTGAAAAGTCGGCTGTTAATTTCTCCAGCCATAATTTGTAGTTAATAAGAGCTACCGATGCGCGCCTTTGATCCTCGGCTTGTACACTGTACTCAATTCATTTGGCTCTTTATAATGTAATTAATTGCAGCCGTAAATTCAGCTCCCTTTGAGTCACTTTCCGTTTCTTTCTCCTCTCTCACATACTAAGTAAAGTGGAATGTAAAAACAGTTCATTATTAGAAGATCTATTGTGACGGTACAACCTGCCGCCTCTAAAACTGTTAAGCGCCTCACATTCGTATATTTTTATAGTTTTATTACATGCCTTTCGTTTTTGAATTGGGAACTTGACGCTAGAATGTATTACAGGCATCCACTAAACGAAAGACTTTCAAATTACAAAAAAGTATAGGCCTATAAGGCATTAAACTGATATAAGTTTTAGTAGATAAAGAATTGAAGTGACAAATTATTCTGAAAAATTTACACATCGCTACGGTCGATGTAATTTTTCTTTGTGTTATCTTATTTAGTAGCTCAGTGCTAAATCCCGACCTTATTATTCAGCGAACTTGGGTTCGTTTCCCAATGCTAAAACAGAGATCGCATAATGAGGACAACAAGGTCGTAACAGCAGCAGTAGTGATGGTGGTAGTAGTAGTAGGCCTAGTTGAAGTACTAGTAGTAGTGGTAGTAGTAGTAGGCCTAGTTCAAGTAGTGGTAATAGTAGTAGTAGGCCTAGTTGAAGTAGTAGTAGTAGTAGTGGTAATAGTAGTAGTAGGCCTAGTTGAAGTAGTAGTAGTAGTAGTAGTAGTAGTAGTAGGCTTAGTTGAAGTAGTGGTAGTAGTGGTAATAGTAGTAGTAGGCCTAGTTGAAGTAGTAGTAGTAGTAGTAGGCTTAGTTGAAGTAGTAGTAGTAGTGGTAGTAGTAGGCCTAGTTCAAGTAGTGGTAATAGTAGTAGTAGGCCTAGTTGAAGTAGTAGTAGTGGTAGTAGTGGTAGTAGTAGGCCTAGTTCAAGTAGTGGTAATAGTAGTAGTAGGCCTAGTTGAAGTAGTAGTAGTAGTAGTAGTAGTAGTAGTAGGCTTAGTTGAAGTAGTAGTAGTAGTGGTAGTAGTAGGCCTAGTTCAAGTAGTGGTAATAGTAGTAGTAGGCCTAGTTGAAGTAGTAGTAGTAGTGGTAATAGTAGTAGTAGGCCTAGTTGAAGTAGTAGTAGTAGGCTTAGTTGAAGTAGTGGTAGTAGTGGTAGTAGTAGGCTTAGTTGAAGTAGTGGTAGTAGTAGGCCTAGTTCAAGTAGTGGTAATAGTAGTAGTAGGCCTAGTTCAAGTAGTGGTAATAGTAGTAGTAGGCCTAGTTGAAGTAGTAATAATAGTAGTAGTAGTAGTAGGCTTAGTTGAAGTAGTAGTAGTAGTGGTAGTAGTAGGCCTAGTTCAAGTAGTGGTAATAGTAGTAGTAGGCCTAGTTCAAGTAGTGGTAATAGTAGTAGTAGGCCTAGTTGAAGTAGTAGTAGTAGTAGTAGTAGTAGTAGGCTTAGTTGAAGTAGTAGTAGTAGTAGTAGTGGTAGTAGTAGGCCTAGTTCAAGTAGTGGTAATAGTAGTAGTAGTAGGCCTAGTTGAAGTAGTAGTAGTAGTGGTAATAGTAGTAGTAGGCCTAGTTGAAGTAGTAGTAGTAGTAGTAGTAGTAGTAGTAGTAGTAGGCTTAGTTGAAGTAGTGGTAGTAGTGGTAGTAGTAGACTTAGTTGAAGTAGTGGTAGTAGTGGTAGTAGTAGGCCTAGTTCAAGTAGTGGTAATATTAGTAGTAGGCCTAGTTGAAGTAGTAGTAATAGTAGTAGTAGTAGGCTTAGTTGAAGTAGTAGTAGTAGTGGTAGTAGTAGGCCTAGTTCAAGTAGTGGTAATAGTAGTAGTAGGCCTAGTTGAAGTAGTAGTAGTAGTGGTAATAGTAGTAGTAGGCCTAGTTGAAGTAGTAGTAGGCCTAGTTGAAGTAGTAGTAGTAGTAGTAGTAGTAGTAGGCTTAGTTGAAGTAGTGGTAGTAGTAGGCCTAGTTCAAGTAGTGGTAATAGTAGTAGTAGGCCTATTTCAAGTAGTAGTAATAGTAGTAGTAGGCCTAGTTCAAGTAGTGGTAATAGTAGTAGTAGGCCTAGTTCAAGTAGTGGTAATAGTAGTAGTAGGCCTAGTTGAAGTAGTAGTAGTAGTAGTAGTAGGCCTAGTTGAAGTAGTAGTAGTAGTAGTAGTAGTAGTAGGCTTAGTTGAAGCAGTAGTAGTAGTGGTAGTAGTGGTATTAGTAGGCCTAGTTCAAGTAGTGGTAATGGTAGTAGTAGGCCTAGTTCAAGTAGTGGTAATGGTAGTAGTAGGCCTAGTTCAAGTAGTGGTAATAGTAGTAGTAGGCCTAGTTGAAGTAGTAGTAATAGTAGTAGTGGTAGTAGTAGGCCTAGTTCAAGTAGTGGTAATAGTAGTAGTAGTGGTAGTAGTAGGCCTAGTTGAAGTAGTGGTAATAGTAGTAGTAGGCCTAGTTGAAGTAGTAGTAGTAGGCTTAGTTGAAGTAGTAGTAGTAGTGGTAGTAGTAGGCCTAGTTCAAGTAGTGGTAATAGTAGTAGTAGGCCTAGTTCAAGTAGTGGTAATAGTAGTAGTAGGCCTAGTTGAAGTAGTAGTAGTAGTAGGCCTAGTTGAAGTAGTAGTAGTAGTAGTAGTAGTAGGCTTAGTTGAAGTAGTAGTAGTAGTGGTAGTAGTAGGCCTAGTTCAAGTAGTGGTAATAGTAGTAGTAGGCCTAGTTGAAGTAGTAGTAGTAGTAGTAGTAGTAGGCCTAGTTGAAGTAGTGGTAATAGGAGTAGTAGGCCTAGTTGAAGTAGTGGTAATAGTAGGAGTAGTAGGCCTAGTTGAAGTAGTAGTAGTAATAGTAGTAGTAGGCCTGGTTGAAGTAGTAGTAGTAATAGTAGTAGTAGGCCTGGTTGAAGTAGTAGTAGTAGTAGTAGTAGTAGTAGGCCTAGTTGAAGTAGTAGTAGTAGTAGTAATAGTAGTAGTAGGCCTAGTTGAAGTAGTAGTAGTAGTAGTAGGCCTGGTTGAAGTAGTTGTAGTAGTAGTAGTAGGCCTAGTTGAAGTAGTAGCAGTAGTAGTAGTAATAGTAGTAGGCTTGGTTGAAGTAGTAGTAGTAGTTGAAGTGGTAGTAGTAGTTGTAGTAGTAGTATTTGTTACGAGATAAAGAGTGAGAGATGAAGCGGCAGGGGAAGTATGTTAGTGATATGAATGCTGAAATGTGACGTAGAAACCACACTAATTAATATTGTAAAAAAGCAGACTTTATCAGCTGCCGGCCATTGCTTTAGTGCTTAAGAAGTGAGAAGTGAAACTATTAATTACAATTCGTACGAGATTAAACAATTCATGGGAATAGAATACTGAAATTCAACTAAAATTCACATTGAAAAAATTTTGTTCATAATAATTTTTTGACTGTAGAGAATATGTATTTTATTACAAATAAAATTTAAGCCCTAACTCAATGCTCTCATATTTAATAACGTCGTTTTCAAAACTCTGTTAGCCAAGTATTTAAAAGATGTATAAATACTCGTAGAGGCACATATATTCTGTTGTTTAACGATGTATAAATACAGGCACATAGGCTATGTATAATCTATTGTTTAACAATGTAGTCCACACCTGTGGAGTAACGATTGGCCGCGAAACCAGGTGGTCCGGGTTCGATTTTCGGTTGGGGCAAGTTACCTGATTGACGTTTTTTCCGGGGTTTTCCTTCAATCTAATATGAGCAAATACTGGGTAACTTCCGGTACTGGACCCCGAACTCATTTAACCGGCATTATCACGTTCATCTCATTCAGACGCTAAATAACCTAAGATCTTGATAAAGCATCGTAAAATAACCTACTAAAAATAAATTTAACAATGTTTATTAGAGGCACATTATATTCTGTTTTTTAATAATGTATAAATAGAGGCATATATATGTAATCTATTGTTTAACAATGTGTAATTAGAAGCACATATAATCTATTGTTTAACAAGAATAAGAAAGACGTGACAACAGCGCATAGCTTGAAAATATCATTCCCGCGGCTTACCCAAAAAGTTTGAGTTATACCTACTAACAGCAGGCCTGTAAGTTCGTAATAACGATGTATCGTAACACTTGGTTATACTCCGATCCTTCCATATATTAAGTTCACTATTGGCCATCATTCCAGGATGGAGAGTTCAGTGCGAGGCTTGTGGCAGAAGCTTCTAAAATCATGGTAACGGTTTCTACTTGCAAGCTTGAGGGGGGACTGGGAAGGGGATATCGATTCACTACATCTTAGTACGAAACGCGGCTAGCCTCGCTTTCACAATAATACGTTGCGCTATATTGGAGTTATGTGAATGCGCTGCGTTGTTGAATGTTAGTTTAATCAAAAGTGCACACGTATGTGTGTGTTACATATTAATTTTGCGTAAAATTGCTCACACTGAGAGAACATTGAGGTCATTATTTGTGGAGTTAAAAGACAAACCGATTTCAAGTTGGACGTGTGAAACAAAATGTGCTTACGAAGATAGGAGAACGACACCACATTTACATATTAAAATAGCGGATGGAGGAAGACAAATAAATTTTCAGTGTCATGGTATAAGGGTCTGAGGCAAATAAGTTATATTGTTAAACCTGTATTCTGTTTGGGAGTGAAAATGAGTGGTCATCATCTTCTTGTGGGGTCTGTGTCACAAAAAATGTTTTGATAAAAAAAGTCAAGAAACATGAGTTGTATAAAAAGATATAAGGTAAGCAGATTTTTTTAGCCTACTCAGTAAAATTTCAAAATTTATCCATCCACCATAATCCAGACACACGATCACAACAATCCTCAATAGTACCCAATCCCTCCAACCGAACGTCCTCATATTCATCTTCTTTCACTGTGACTGTTCCTCGGCTTTGGAATTCCCTACCGAGTAATGTCAGAGACTGTCAGACATCAAACTAATAATAAGAATACCCGTAGATTAAGGAAATATTTATCAAACAATTTATTCTCATTAACAATAATAGCTGTTTCAACTTTCTCAGTGTTTAATGGTTATATATACAGTATCACAGGATAAATATTTACATTACCTAATTATTATTATTATTATTATTATTATTATTATTATTTCTTACCAATGTTTATTATTGTCTCACTTACTTACTTACTTACTTACTTACTTACTTACTTACTTACTTACTTACTTACTTACTTACTTACTTACTTACTGGCTTTTAAGGAACCCGGAGGTTCATTGCCGCCCTCACACAAGCCCGCCATTGGTCCCTATCCTGAGCAAGATTAATCCAGTCCCTACCATCATATCCCACCTCCCTCAAATCCATTTTAATATTTTCTTCCCATCTACGTCTCGACCTTCCCAAAGATCTTTTCCCCTCTGGTCTCCCAACTAACACTCTATATGCATTATTATTGTCTCACTGACATTACTTACCTAACTTTCATTATTTACTTTTACTTTCATTATTCACTTTCATGTTCTTTTACGGTCTAGATGTTAATGTAATAAAAGCCAATTGTATTCATTTAAAATTAGAGTCTGGTTGAGTGGAAGAGAAGGCCTATGGCCCTTAACTCTGCCAGATTAAATAAATAGATAGATAGATAGATAGATAGATAGATAGATAGATAGATAGATAGATAGATAGATAGATAGATAGATAGATAGATAGATAGATAGATAGATAGATAGATAGATAGATAGATAGATAGATAGATAGATAGGCAGGCAGGCAGGCAGGCAGGCAGGCAGGCAGGCAGGCAGGCAGGCAGGCAGGCAGGCAGGCAGGCAGGCAGGCAGGCAGGCAGGCAGGCAGGCAGGCAGGCAGACAGACAGACAGACAGACAGACAGACAGACAGACAGACAGACAGACAGACAGACAGACAGACAGATAGATAGATAGATAGATAGATAGATAGATAGATAGATAGATAGATAGATAGATAGATAGATAGATAGATAGTTTAACGACACGTTAAAAGTGTTAAAATTTAAAAAAAGGTTATGTACCTTAGACAGACGGCCCGTTTCGACGCCGGTTCTGCGTCATCTTCAGTGTCCTACGAACAAAGTGCTAACATGAACCAGAATCAATTAAATAAAAAAATTAATAATTTAATTAATTTAAAAAATGATTATTATTTACACCTTAGCTTCGCCACTGCACTTAAGTCCGCTGCATACCCAGGCTTCGAGCAGGGAACCCCACTCGTCCATAGACCAGTCCCTCCTTGAGTCGCAAGACAGTGAAATGCGATGTAATGATGAAATGGAGAAATGTTGACGGAATGATGAAGATGCCTAATATGGGGCAACTGGAGAACCCCGAGAAAAAGCCCAACTGTGTACTAGTCCGCCACAAGTGCCACTATGGTTTTTTCGATTAAAGATCCCACGCCATGCCGGGACTCAAACCCCAGACCACCTTCGTGACAGTTGAAAGTCTGACGACTCATCCATCACAGGGGTTTGAACCCTCCATTACTGCTATTTTTGTTAATCAAGAATATTTGAGACTCTTTCCATATATTTGCTGTAGCTAAGGGAAATGTATTCGTAGCTGAAAGAAAGATTTCCAGCATACTAGCAGAAATATTCTTACACCACAGAGAACAGACATACATACTAAACAAAGACAACAACAAACACGCAGACAACATCATATATTGGCACAGATACGTAGATGACATACTAATACTATACAAAGGAAACAAAAGACAGATCCAAACCCTACATCAACACATAAACAAAATACGCCCAAAGCTACACTACACACTAGAAATTGAAAACAACAAATCCATAAATTTTCTAGACATCACAATAACAAAAGTAGACAACAAACACACATTCAAAGTATACAGAAAGTATACAGAAAACCAACAACAACAACACACATACACAACACATCCAACCACCCCACACAACACAAACAAGCTGCATTCCTAACAATGGTACACAGACTACTCAACATACCAATGAACGAAGAACTAAACACAATCAAATACATAGCACAAGAAAATGGATACAACCCCAATATAATAGACAACATAATACGTAAGACAAAACAGAACCAAAAAAAAAAAGAACAGAAGAATACAACACAAACACAAGAACACAAAACACACTAACATACGAAAACAAAAACATACATAAAATTGCAACCTCATTCAAGAAATTAAATTACAACATCGCATACAGAACAAATAACACTCTACAAAAACATCTGAACACACAAACAAACAAATACAACCACACAGGCTTATACAAACTCAAATGTAACACCTGCAACAACTTCTACATAGGATAGACAGGCAGATCATTTCAAACACGTTACAAAGAACACATCACAGTCATAACAAAATTACAAAACACCTCCACATATGCAGAACACATCACAAATGCCAACCACACCTACAGAGAAATCAACATAGACATGGAAATACTGCACATCCAACCAAAAATACAGAAATTCAACACACTAGAACAATTTGAAATATACAGACACACGAAAACACACCCCAATGAAATTCTCAACACACAACTCAATTTCAAAACACATACACTCTTTGACTCTACACTACGAACGCACCCTCACAGGAAACACGAGGCGCCAAGACCTACAACGACCAGTTCTGAAGACGACCGAAAATAGGTCGAAACATGTTAACAAGGTACGTTAAAATTTAACACAAGAAAGTCTTATCATACATATTCCGAAAAGATTGAAAGTTAGAATTTGTTATGCTGTTACGTCGTTATCATGATAGTTATAGTGTTATTGGTAAACATAATTCTGCAAATAAAATCGTAGCTTGTGTGCTCAATGACATGTCGCTATCTGCAATACATTGAAATTCAGGGCTATAAAAGTATGTTAGTGCCGCAATTGCATATTACTGCCATAAAAAGAGCAGCATTCAGCATACAGGCGGCCGGCGCTTCTCACTGAAGCAGCATTAATGCTTTCTTGAAGTTTCTTTTCAGCAGCGACAGGTCAGTGATGTTTGGACTTGTGCCATCGGCGAAACGGCTTATGTTGGCTCGACGCCCTGGGCTTACAAAGAACAAACAGTTGTTAGTCACGGAGAACTAGAAGGTAGGACCGACATTGAGTGGAAATCCATAAACACGGAGCGTGACTTTGTAATCGAATATTTGTCCTCAGATTTATCATTTTAAAGAAAGCAAAATAGAAGAAAATCCTTCAATCTTCTAGAATTAGCAGTCTCAGGCTTGGTGTGTGGTTTGTAGATATAGACTGACTTTACTAAATTATTGTTGAACACGTCAAGAGAACAGTAAATGTGGAGCCTGAAATTATTATACCCAATGCGGGATTTGAGGGGAGAGGATGATTAAATATAAACCAGCGAACATATAATTTTTTTCATTTAAAATATTCTTTGATATGTATAAATATATAAAATAAGGCAAACATAAAAATTCTGATGTCGCGGTCCTGCCTTTCGGATCCATGTCACAAATATACGACACAGAATTGTCGTTTATCCAGCCTTCTAAAGGATATCCCTAAAAGATTTTCCCTTATACATGGTGTTGTGGAAGAGAAGGCCTGATGGCCTTAACTATACCAGAATAAATAAATAAATAAATAAATAAATAAATAAATAAATGGATAAATAAATAAATAAATTTTAATTAACGAAATTATACACTCTCAACCTACTTTGATAGTATATCTTTGACTCGATATCTATATTAATATAATAAATTATTTGCATATACAGAAGAATGTTAGTTGGGAGGCCGGAGGGAAAAAGGCCTTTGGGGAGGCCGAGACGTAGATGGGAAGATAATATTAAAATGGATTTGAGAGAGGTGGGATATGATGGTAGAGACTGGATTAATCTTGCCCAGGATATGGACCAAAGGCGGGCTTATGTGAGGGCGGCAATGAACCTCCGGGTTCCTCAAAAGCCAGTAAGTAAGTAAGTAAGTAAGTAAGTATAATAAATTATTTGACGTACAGTCCCCCCAAAAAAGATCCACCGTTGTGGCTGAGGGGTCAGCTAGTCTAACTCCGAACTCAGCGGTCCCGGGTTCGATTCCCGATCACGACGAGTTGCCCGGGTGAGGTTTTTTTCCGGGTTTTTCTCTCATTCCTATGGATGAATATCAGGTAACTTTATCAGGCGATTGGAACCCCATTCATCTTCGCCACTTCCTTTCCTCCTCCATCATCCTTTCCTCATCATCCCCGTTTCTGTTTTTTCAGATCGCCCTACAGGCGGCCTCCCGAAGCTACTGGCTCTCTCGATCGGCTTCCGTGGAATGTAGTTGAGCGACGTTGGATGGCTTCTGCATTGGCACCCAAGGCGGACCTACTCGGGGGGAAGAGTTTCCCCTCGGACCGACAGGAGAGCTTTGGGGGAAGTTGCCGAAGCAGGAATGGTATATGGATTTCTGTCGGCTGTAGGGCCCGGTCGTTAAGGGAGTCATACAGAAGTGAGCCTGCCTGGAGAGAAATAAAAAATAGGTTGCAGCCGCCAAATTACTCTTCAAGGAACGACCACTTATATAAATTGAGGGAAAGAAGACAGAGGACGGACACTGGAAAGTTTTCTTTTCTCAATCGTACTATCAGGGACTGGAATGCTTTACCTGCAGACTTACTAAAGGCTTTACCAACAACCAAAAATGTATTTAAAAATAGGCTTAAGGACTTTACTAACAGACGGTAATTATACACAGTATTTAAAGGGTGTAAATGATATGTTGTTATTGAAGTGTTGTATCAGTGAAGAATTATGTTGTGTCAGTGAAGTGTGTTGTGTCAGTGAATTGTGTAGTGTAAGTGAAACGTGTTCCTGTCAGTGAAGCTTTATAGTTTATAGTGGTAGTGCAAAGTATTTGAACAGTGAAATGTTTTTGAAGTGTTAGTGAAATCAGGATAGAATCAGTGAAATGTGTCGCAGTTCCATTGCAGTGAGTGAGTTGACAGCGAAGTGAGTGTCGAGTAATGTTGAAAGGTACTTGTGTAGATATGAACATATCATACTCGTGGGTTTTAGTTCGATCTTAGGTTTAAGATACAAATTAGATTTATTTCAAATGTTATTTTAAGTGATCGTTTCATTTAATTTAGGGTATCCCCTGTTGTTGTTATTATTATTATTATTATAAATTATTGTTAGCATTAATTATTAGTATTATTATTAATTGTATTTTTAATTAATAAGTTTATTATTGTCATTATTGAGTGTAATTAGTTACCACTGCCACCGGGTATATACCCATTGCAGTGTGAATAAATATATACATACATACATACATACATACATACTGCACATATATACATGCATACTGTACATACATACATACATACATACATACATGCATACATACATACATACATACATATATACATATGGTTAGGGCGGTGCGCGTAGGAAATCTGTGGCACGCAACTCATTCCACATCGAGGATTAGCGCAATAGTTCTCAACAGGTCGCAGTGCTGAGCCATCCGTGCTCTTTTCAGTTAAATTCCATTCCATTCTCCCCGAAAAAAGATTGAGACCACTCTTGGTGATGCGAAAGTGTAAGTTCTATAGTTCGGTTCACACGATATCGACGTAACCATGGGTATTTTCACCCTATTCCAAAGCATACACCCAGTCAAGATGTTATCAGTTATCTGTCAATTTCTGCTATATGTCCCTGATTACGACCGTGATTTTTATCTTATGTAAAGGAATGGAAGGAACCGTGTAGAAAAGTTTCACTTACCAAAGGGGGAGAACAATTTTATTACGAAATGACAAATGCAGGACCATAACAAAGCAACAAGAACTACTATAAAGACCACGAAAAAGTTAACAAAGACTTCGAAAAAGACAAAGATAAGGTCCACGAAGCCCACACCTGTGGAGTAACGGTCAGCGCGTCTGGCCGCGAAACCAGGTGGCCCGGGTTCGAATCCCGGTCGGGGCAAGTTACCTGGTTGAGGTTTTTTCCGGGGTTTTCCCTCAACCCAATACGAGAAAATGCTGGGTAACTTTCGGTGCTGGACCCCGGACTCATTTCACCTGCATTATCACCTTCATTTCATTCAGACGCTAAATAACCTAGATGTTGATACACCGTCGTAAAATAACCCATTAAAAAATAAATAAGGACCACGATAAGTATCATGATAAGAACCAGGACTGTAATATGGACAATGAGAAATACAACAAGGACCACGATAAGGACTACTGCAAAGACGACTTTTTTACTTGGTTATTTAACGACGCTATATCAACTACGAGATTATATAGCGATGAGGCCGAGGATTCGCCATAGATTACCTGACATTTGCCTTACGGTTCGGGAAAATCTCGAAAAAAAAAACCCAACCAGGTAATCGACCCAAGCGGGAATCGAACCCGCGCCCGACCGCAACTCCGGATCGGCAGACAAGCGCCTTAGCTGACAGAGGTACGCCGCGCCGGTGGCTTAAGACAACGACTATTATAAGGACCACCACAAGAACAAAGACAAATACAAGAGCAACGACAAGGACCACGATAAGCACCACAATGAAGATACAATAAGGACCACGACGTGGACAAAGACAAGGACCACGATATGGATTACGGTAAGGACCATAACAAAGGCAACAAAGACTACGATAAAGGCCATGACAAAGATAACAAATGCCACTATAAGGACAACAAGGGCCACTAGAAGGACCACGAAAAGGACAAAGACAAGGACCGCGATAAGGATCACGACATGGACCACGACAAGCACCACGACGAGAGACAAGACCACGGAAAGACAAATGTCGTGATGAGCCGTAAAGAAATGGGCCACGGACCACTTCCCTTCCCCCACTCTTTTCTCTTCTACTATCACAAAGAAATTGCTAATTTCTTAGATAATCCTATAATATGATAACAGGGAAAATAAACATACTGTAAGTTCACAGGGATAACGGCTTCGAAGCTGGGCACCTGGTTCTAATGAAGTGCATTGGTAGCAATATAAACATGGGGGCATGAGATAGTTACTCTACCTTCCATAATATATTCACTTCAATTAAATTCCCCAATGTAAAAATAATAAAAAAAAAGACCACGATAAGTACCATGGAAAAATAACAAAGACTATAAGGACTTTGACATTTTTCAAGTGACTTTCGGAACGAGTTTTAACAACAAACTAGAGTGAATTTAAATTACTCAATTACGTATTATCTTGTGTACCTGTACTCTGAGTCTCCTTCATGTGCAGTGTCTATCTGGGACTTCGAATATTGCAGCGTCTCATTCTTTTTTGGAGTGACTGTGCATTGTGAAAGGAGTTTCGTTACATATAAACCAAGTTTGAAGAAGATCGGTTTGCATATTTTATTATCATTATTAACTCATGACCATCAAGACAGCATTTTATAACATTGGAAAACCAGTCTAAAATTAGAGATGTCATTCCTAGAAGAGGGTGTTATAAAATCGGATGACACGTCACTCCCAGTTCATAACTCAAATGGCGCCGACTGTGTCAATCCGGGCCGAAGCACTTGTTTGTGAAATTGTTCGTCCCACATGGAGGCCGTTTATACCTTGGCTTACAGCATACATGCGACACGCCCACCAGTATTCGTCGCTCCATTCATTTCACCCTTCACGATCCTCTTCCAAACCACCCACACGCTCAGCGGTCTATATTATTCCGCCCCATAAAAAAAAACTTTACAGGAGTTGGTGGCTGAGAGGGGTCTGGGGCAGTTTACGACATTTGAGTGTCTTCCCTTTTAGTCTATTTGTAAGAAAAAGAATGGAAGCACTTTTCTCGTTTGCTGATTCAAATGTCACAATGTTGGCTTCTTCTTGAGTCATGGCAGTTCCTGTTTGTGTCTAATGCTTATGTTAAGATTTTACTCGAAGACAAGGGGCGATGCGTCATGAACTGACTTCTGCTGTATCAGATTTTTTATGTGCAGTATACGTCCCCCCTCCCCCGCTATAAATTTCCTTTTTTATTAAACATGTCCTTAAGGCTGTATATACATTGAATTGCATTGAGAAGGTTTCAATTCTTGAACATCGGAAGACATACTTACTTAATTACTTACTTACTTTCTTACTTACTTACTGGCTTTTAAGGAACCCGGAGGTTCATTTCCGCTCTCACATAAGCCCGCCATTGGTCCCTATCCTGACCAAGATTAATCCAGTCTCTATTATCATATCCCACCTCCCTCAAATCCATTTTAATATTATCTTCCCATCTACGTCTCGGCCTCCACAAAGGTCTTTTTCCCTCAGGCCTTCTGGATTCGCCCATACGTGCTACATGCCCTGCCCGTCTCAAACGTGTGGACTTAATGTTCCTAATTATGTCAGGTGGAGAATACAATGCGTGCAGTTCTGTGTTGTGTAACTTTGTCTATTCTCCTGTAACTTCATTCCTCTTAACACCAAATATTTTCCTAAGAACCTTATTCTCAAACACCCTTAACCTATGTTCCTCTCTCAAAGTGAGAGTCCAAGTTTCACAACCATAAAGAACAACCGGTAATATAACTGTTTTATAAATTCTAACTTTCAGATTTTTTGACAGCAGATTGGATGATAAAAACTTCTCAACCGAATAATAACAGGCATTTCCCATATTTATTCTGTGTTTAATTTCCTTCCGAGTATCATTTATATTTGTTACTATTGCTCCCAGGTATTTGAATTTTTCCACCTCTTCGAAAGATAAATTTCGAATTTTTATATTTTCATTTCGTACAATATTCTCGTCACGAGACATAATCACATAGGCCTACTTTGTCTTTTCGGGATTTACTTCCAAACCTATCTCTTTACTTGCTTCAAGTAAAATTCCCGTGTTTTCCCTAATCGTTTGTGGATTTTCTTCTAATATATTGACGTCATCCTTACATAACTTATATACTTACATGAAATAATTTAACATGCACTCAAATTGAATGAACTTTATTTTTATCCCACACACAACACACATTATTCACATTTAATCCTTGAACTAAAGTATTTGACTTAAATTTAAGTAGATTTACGAAATTAATTTTTATAAATTAACGTAAAAAGCTATTGAATTCGTATCGTAATCGTAGGGTCAGAGTCATAGTGGGCCAAGCGCCATTTATTAAAAACGGAGAAAGCAAGGGTTAAAGTTAAGTGAATACCATAATTTAATGAAGATTGACATATCATTCAGTTTTAATGTGTATACTTTATATTACTTGCTATATGTTTCCATTGAATTATGGTAATAACTTCATTTTAACCCTTGTTTTCTACGGTTTTAGTAAATGGCGCTTGGCCCACTATGCTTCTGGACCCATCAATTATTTTTAATTTCATTGTTCTCTTTATGATATTTTACATTTATAAGTCATCCACGTCCACCACTGTGGAGTAATGGTTAGCACCACTGGTCATGAAACGAGCGAGCCCGGGTTCAAATCCTGGTTGAGACAAGTTACCTGGTTGGGGGTTTTCTCTCAACCAATTGAAGCAGAATTGCTGGATAACTTTCGGCGTTGAACCTCGGACTCATTTCGCCATAATTAATTCACATATTATCATCAGAGTTAGGAAGTTGGTACCAAAACTGTTAAGTTGTGTGAGGTTGGACTATATCTCTACCGAATGAAAGTATTAACGCAGCTCTCATCGTCAGTGAACCAGAACGACAAACATGTACAGCCGGGTGATAACCAAACATTGTGCTTCAATCGTCCACGGCCTTAGAACAAGAAAATAATAAGCGAATAATACAAAAAAACAATAATTTGTAATTATAAACTTCATAACTCCCAATGTATAATAATTTACCCATACATATAAAAATAACATACAAAGTATACAAGTATGATTCTAGCCTCATTATAGCAAAATTGGTTAACAATGAACATTTTCATTTTATCAAAAGAAATACTCCTTTTATGTTCAGACAAAAAAAAAAAAAACAATATTTGTACTCTGAAAATATTCGTTCTACGTCACAAGGCGTTACAGGAGAAAATCTGAAATATGATACAGTATTTCTTACTATCGTCATGTGAAAAACTACTTTGTGAATCTAATAGTGTATCTCGTATGTGGCACATAATATGAAACCCATAATTGTTTTCAAGGAAATATTTCATTTCTATTGTAATGGCAGCTAGGAAGTTCTTATCGTAATTCCGTAATGTAATGCAACCGAATGCATAGCAGCACGGGATGTTAACATTTAACGACGAATAATCCGGGAAAAAATAAACGTGTTACACACTCCTGTTTGCATAATTATTTAATAACAGATGAGTTTACTTTTCTGGAATCCTGCATAATATTAACATTACGTAAATAATACAATAATAACAGAATAGCTCACTTTGTTCAGAACATAAACTATTAATATAAATTAACAATATTCTTCACATTATTCACGACTCTACACAGATCCACAGAACGCCACTATGCGTTGTTTATGTGAACATACTGTGTATCGTCTGTAGCGAGCGGGAGCAGGCCGAGGCGCGGGTGACATCTATACTCCTCGCTGTACTTAACTTAAATCAGTTTTGGTACTAACTTCCTACCTATGATCATCATCATCCATACAATCGCTCGGGTTAAGTCCACGGTGCGACTTGCTGTACTTGTACAAGAGCTTACCATCATCATGAACCAATCCGGCTTAGGTTCTCCAAGACCTCTTCCGTAAAAACTCTTGGAAAAGTCCCCGGTCTTTCGATCTAAGGTAGTTTTTAAGTTAAAGTTGTTCATAATCGGGGAAAGACTTTGTGTTCGCCCTGTACAACTGGGCCTAAGTGACTTAAATGCTGTTTACTTTTGGGGTTAATTTGATTGCCTGTTTTTCAGTTTTTAGTGCCTGTCGATCCTTAAGGCCCATTCACAATGAAAATTAAACATAAACATAACGTAAGCATAAAACCTTGTGTCCATGTTATTTAATGAAAGCATTCACAATGAATTACATAAGCATAAACGTAATCTTAATCATAAGCCGTTAACATGAGAGTTTGCAAACTACAAACTTTCATGCTTATGTTTATGCGATTTGGAAACAGTACACAAGCGGAAAGCGTGTTTCACTTTTTGTTTAACATCTCATGGGCTTGCCTACAAGCAATATTTTGATCTATTGGCCGTGATGATAGCTAGGCGCGCAACATGGAATCATTTGACGAAAAGTTGATTATTTTACATCTCCGTTTCTTTGATTTCAAGTATTGAAAGCCATATACTGATGTCATTGTAGTCATTAGAAACATAAATTGAATAGCTACATCGTCAGTCATTGTGCAATTCTTCATTTTTATGTAATAGATTCTGTAGTTTTGTTGATTCGGTATGTTTGTTTCCACACACGTGTTATGTTTACGTTATGTTTAATTTTCATTGTGAATGGGCCTTGGCTACTTAAGTTTGTGGCATATGTTTATGTGCTTATGTTAATGTTTACGTTATGTTTAATTTTCATTGTGAATGAGCCTTTAAGGCCCATTCACAATGAAAATTAAACATAACGTAAGCGTTAACTTAAAAATGTAAACGTTACGGTAAAATCAAGAGCATTCACGATGGGAACATAAACATAACCGCAAAGATACTTGGTAACCATGGAAACATAACAACGACGCCATTTCCTTATATTCTGTCGTATACTTCAGCGCTCCACAATTGTGTACTGTTTGCAAACACGTACAGATGCCTCAAACTAGCAAGCTGTCTCGTTCGCGCAGGCGCATAGAGCACATCTCCCCTACCACTGCCCGCCTACTGCTGTGCACTGTGGACTAGAACGGTACAGCTCAGTTCTAATAACAGTTGAGAAGGCTGCATAGGGAGGGTACATCTTGAATACATTGTCAAGAGGTCAACTTTTCAGATAATATGACTATACCTGGGTATCGGAGCCTAGGTGGGCCCCCTCCGTTAGCGCTACTACTTCCCCTCTCCAGGCAGCTTCCTAGTTTGAGGCATCTGTAAGCATAAGCATGAAAGTTTGGAGTTTACAAACTTTCATGTTAAAGTCTTAAGGTAATGTTTATGTCAATGCTTATGTGAATCATTGTGAATGATCCCATTTGGTAGCCTGGGCGCAAACTTCTGTGTTCATGTTACGGTTATGTTTAATTTTCATTGTGAATAATAGTAATCAGTTACTACTGCCGCCGGCTGTTTAAGTATTTGCAGTGTGAATAAATACACATGAAGTCACACTCTCATTATAAATAAAAATTATTGTGAACGATACTGGTACTAGAAAAAGTGTATAGTCTAAATGAAACAATAAATTAATAGAAAAGAACTGAGTAATTCTATCAGGATATTAAGCTAAAATTTCCGTCCCAGATATGTCCTTACGTCTACACCTGTGGAGTAACGGTTAGGACGTCTAGCCGCGAAACGAGGTGGCCCGGGTTCGATTCCCGGTCGGGGCAAGTTACCTGGTTGAGGTTTTTTCCGGGGTTTTTCCTCAGCCCAATATGAGCAAATGCTGGGTAACTTTCGGTGTTGGACCCCGGACTCATTTCACCGGCATTATCACCTTCATCTCATTCAGACGCTAAATAACCTAAGCTGTTGATAAAGCGTCGTAAAATAACCTACTGAAAAAAAATATGTCCTTACAGGTTTCACGCGTCAGCCAAAAGTTGACTTCGGAACAAGCATCCATAAAAGGTAATGCGAGCTTATACAAAACTTGTCTTGACTTTAAGCAATTTTGAGATAATGTATACAAGAATTTTTTTGAAGTGAAATAGATAATCTCACCGCACACGTGTCTATACCCTAATACTCCGGCCGGAATGTTAACACTACATAACTTTCAAAGCAAACAAGTTGAAGACAACATCAGATGTTGTCTGCATATAGTATCAGTGATTAGAATGGGAATTACATGTATTTTACAGATAGCACAGAATTCTGGAATAAATGTTTTCAGTAGAGACTTTCGAAGTAATTTTAAGCCTCACTTTAAATGCAATAAGTTTCTGAAATTGGCAAGGCCATCCAAGGAGTGTAATTCCTTAAGATATGAGACTTACACGTTGCCAAAAATTGTGCGAAATTTTCGAGTTTTTTGTACCAATTACGGGTTTACAAACCCAGCATTCTCCAATCTTCCCTATTTTCCGCCTTCGTTAATGTTCTTTATCATATGGTTTCGTTTTTGAACAGTTTCAATACTGCTACCTCCATTTATTTTATGTATTATTCTATCAGGCTTATTTATATTGCCGCAATTCAAAATTGTGTGATAAACAACCTATTAATTTTATCAATTACGTAACATAGGTACTTACTTCCATAATATTCTTATTTGATTATTTATTTATTTAGAGAAAAAAGAGATTAATTAATTTATTTATTTCTTATTTATTTATTTACTTATTTATTTATATACTTATTTACTTACTTATTAATTACTTATTTCCTTACTTACTTACTTACTTATTTACTTACTCATTTATTTACTTATTTACTTACTTTTTATATACTTACTCATTTATTTATTTACTTACTTATTTACTTATTTACTTACTTAATTATTTATTTATTTATTTATTTATTTACACTTGTTTGTTTAAAATATTCATTCATTCATTCATTCATTCATTCATTCATTCATTTATTTAACCTTCAACACTAACAGAAGCAACCTTTCAATTACAGGTGGCTTACATTGATACAATTTATATACAAAATACATAATAGTGGAAAAACAAAACAAGCAAAACAAACGAAAGAAAGAAGGATAGATAATGGATGCTCTAATATAATACTGCAGTTAATATTGGTGCCAAATGTCAATATAATAATGCAGAATTATTTCAATATTAGAAGAAAAACATTATAATACACTTATTCATAATTGAAATACCTAAGGAAATATAGTTCTTTCTAAAATTGTATGAAATTTTTAAATTTATAACTTGATATCTAATTGAGAATCACAGTTTAAAGACACAGAGTTGCAAGTATTACACTTAACAAACAATGGAGAGTTCTTGAAGAAAACAGTTCTAGCAATTGGAATAACAAAAGGTTGCCTATGACGTAATTCTGTTGTTTTTACATTGAACTGAAGGAATTTAAGAAAGTCACAGTTATTCAGTATAGCATTAACAGTCTTATAGAGTAAAATTTGGCTATTTATTAATCGTCTAGATTTTAAAGTTTTATAATTAAATTAAAAAAGTAACTGATTATATGAAATTTGCATTTTATAAGACGATACGTGATGTTTTTTTAAAATATGGGTAAAGTAAAAATCTTTTCTGCATCCTTTCTATTTGCTGGTTGAATGGAAGACAAGGCCGTACGGCCTTAACTATGCCAGCTAAAATAAATGATGATGATAATTATTATTATTATTATTATTATTATTATTATTATTATTATTATTATTAACTTAACAAATAAAATAATAGTTTGGAGTATTGACATTTTACACATAAAATATGATATGATATTACATGATACGATGTGGTATATATCATATGATAAGATAGATCTATGATATGATTAATTATGGTTACATACAATACTGTATATGATATGATATGATAGGATAGGATAGGATATGATATGATATGATATGATATGATATGATATGATATGATATGATATGATATGATATGATATGATATGATATGATATGATATGATATGATATGATATGATGATAATAATAATAGTTATTATTATTATTATTATTATTATTATTATTATTTATTTATTTAATCTGGCAGAGCTAAGGCCAGTAGGCCTTCTCTTCCGCCCAACCAGACTCTAATTCTAATTAAATACATTTGCTTACATAGTTATTACATTAATATCTAGATCGTTAAACAACATGAAAGTAAATAATGAAAACTGGATAACTAATGTTAGTGTGACAATAATAAACATTGGTAAGTAATAGTTATAATAATAATAATAATAATAATAATAATAATAATAATAATAATAATAGTAATAGTAATAGTAATAATAATAATAATAATAATAGTAATAATAATAATGAGATAATTTAGATATTTATCTGTGATATATAACCATTAAACATTGAGAAACCTGAAACAGCTATTATTGATAACAAGAATTGTTAGAAAAATATCTCGTTAGGCTATTCTTAAATTGGTTTGATGTCTGACAATCCCTGACATTACTCGGTAGGGAATTCCAAAGTCGAGGAACAGCCACAGTGAAAGAAGATGAATATGAGGATGTTCGGTGGGAGGGAATGGATATGATATGATATGATGATATGATATGATATGATATGATATGATATGATATGATATGATATGATATGATATGATATGATATGATATGATATGATATGATATGATATGATGATATATGATACTATACGATATGATATGATATGATATGATATGATATGATATGATATGATATGATATGATATGATATGATATGATATGATATGATATGATATGATATGATATGATTTTGAAATTAAATACAAATTAAATTTGAGTTCAAGTTAGATCCAGTTATATTCACATTCGTGTTAAGTGTTCAAAAGTTTGTATATTAAAAATGAACTTAATTAAGAACAGACATTACATAAAATGACGTGGATTGATTTAAAGCAACGCTGTTAAGCCAACATTTAGAAACTCAGCTCATTTGTACGACTGCAGTGTAAATAATGTGAAGATAAATGCAAGCGCACAAGTAACATTTAATATCTAGGAAATATCACAGCATGGTACTCGTTAAACATTTGTGAAATATTTCACTACACGTTGCATATCACATTTGCGTGAGCTACAATAATTGGACACAAATAAATAATAAAAAAAGAGCGCTACCCGACCTTATTTTGTTGCTCACATACACCAAATTTATAAGTTTCAAATTATTTCAATTAGTCACAGCAACCTCATTCTGAATATGTTCCTCCACTTAGATAGCATCGCATCAAGATGTAGATTATTGATTGGGTGTAGAAGCAGCGATCTCATGTACGGTACTTAAGGAACGTGGTCCAGTCGCCACAAGTGAAAATTAACCGGTGCTGCGTGCTTTAATCTCATTACCAGACGCTACGCCCAGTATGCCGTGGACTTGGAATCAGCCTCCTTAATTTATTGTATTATATCTCTGCTATGGAGAGGACATCCATAATCTGACTCGGAGTGTAATAAAATATGTTCTGTGACATGTGAATAATGGCTTGCTATCGCTGCTGTTAGGCTACTTCATCATTTAATTTAATTTAATTTAATTCATTTCTTTAGGTTACTTTCACCATTTCGCTGTTCTGTTTACTCTGGACCTAGTAAATGTCTTCTAAAAACGAGAGAAATATTAAATATACGAACGGTAAATGTTCATTATTCTTATGTAGATGACACTGTTTTACTTTTTTGGTGGAAAAACCTTGTATGATATATATATAATAATTCAAACAATAGACTTAAATTAATAAAACAAATTGTTTGACTTAAATTATCTTTCTATCAACGAAAATAAAGCCATAATAATTTCATTCTCATTATCTGAAAAAATGTAACAAATCTCCTACATCTATATTAAGTATTAAATTACATAATTGTGGGAAATGCCTGTTATTATTCGGTTGAGAAACGTTTGTCATCTAGTCTGATGTCAAAAAATCTGAAAGTTAGAATTTATAAAACAGTTATATTACCGGTTGTTCTGTATGGTTGTGAAACCTGGACTCTCACTTTGAGAGAGGAACAGAGATTAAGGATGTTTGAGAATAAGGTTCTTAGGAAAATATTTGAGGCTAAGAGGGATGAAGTTACAGGAGAATGGAGAAAGTTACATAACGCAGAACTGCACGCATTGTATTCTTCACCTGACATAATTAGGAACATTAAATCCAGACTTTGAGATGGGCAGGGCATGTAGCACGTATGGGCGAACGCAGATATGCATATAGAGTGTTAGTTGGGAGACCGAAAGGAAAAAGACCTTTGGGGAGACCGAGAAGTAGATGGGAGGATAATATTAAAATGGATTTGAGGGAGGTGGGATATGATGTTAGATAGTGGATTGATCTTGCACAGGTTAGGGACCGATGGCGGGCTTATGTGAGGGCGGCAATGAACCTCCGGGTTCCTTAAAAGCCATTTGTAAGTAAGTAAGCAACTCTAATATTATAGCCTTATACAATGTAAATGTCCGATTATTAAGGAGTCCTCTGAAGTTAAATATTTAGACATAATTTTCGACAGTAATGTAAAATGTAACCAACACATTAATTACCTTTGTAATAAATTACGTAAAATAATATATCATTTAATTTAATTGAGGAATTACTTGCCAATAAGCTTATTACGCACAATATACTTCACTTTATTTCAATCGGTAATTATGTATGAAATTATAGGATGGGGTAGCTTATTTAAAACCAATTTTAATCCACTTTATTTATTACAGAAGGAAATAATTAAAATATGTTATCATAAACCCATTGATTTTCCATCTCAGAAATTGTTTTTAGGCTTTAATGTTCTTAAAATGAGACAAATTTATTACATGTACTAGCCGTACCCGTGCGCTCCGCTGCACCCGTTAGAAATAAATATAAAGTAATTACATAATTAAAATAGGACATTTGATCCAGGGAACATTCGTGTTTGATAGAAGGATAAATCGTTTAATATGTTACTTAATTTAAATTGCATCCAAATAATTAAAATGCGATCATTTTGGTCCAGAGACACTCATTTGGTGCAATGGCAATTCCTTTAACATGTTTATTAATTTTTATTACATGCAACTATAGTTTAATGAAGATTGACATCATTTAGATTTAATGTGTATATTTTATTTTACTTGTTATAGGTTTCCATTGAATTATGGTAATAACTTAATTTTAACCCTTGTTGTTTTCTACGTATTCAGTAAATGGCGCTTGGCCCACTATGGTTCTGAACCCTTCAAATAACTTAAATTATATTATATAATATTACATATTATATTATATTATATTATATTATATTATATTATATTATATTATATTATATTGTATTATATTATATTATATTATATCATATCATAAGTTACTGTAATAACATTATAGCTTTATGTCCATTTAGAGAAACTACACTTTCCAGTGGTGAAATAATAATTAATTATACAAATCGGTTAATTTAGCTTCCGATATTACTTCATACAAACACAGAAACATTATCTGTAGGCTATCCTTCATAGCTTTCGATTGTTGTGTCCAAGGCCCCTTATAGACGAAGTCATTTGTTTTTTAATTCATTACACGGCCTTAGATGGCAGTAATTTTAATTTTAAAACTCATTTATTTCATTAAATATCAGTCCTATCAAACGTTTTCAAGGAATAAACCTTATAGGAAATTATTTTTAAAGAAACTTTTGTTATGTAACATATTTCACAAAAATCAATAATAAGCGAGATATTTCGATTTATTTAATTCAGGCCCCCTTATAACCCCCCTTTTAAATAATGTATTTTGAATGCCATATAGCCTAAAATCTAAGTTACAACGAACTTAATTTATATTCCAATTTTCATCGAAATCCGTTCAGCCATTATCGCGTGAAAAAGTAACAAACATACAGACGGACAGACATACAAACAAAAATTTCAAAAACGCGGTTTTGGGTTTCAGGGTGGTTAATTATATATGTTAGGACCAATTATTTTTGGAAAATCGAAAATTACCAGAAAAATTTCGGCTACAGATTTATTATTATTATAGATTAATGAAATTCATACATAAAAATCGAAATCATTTTGAAATGTATTCTCATAGACTACATGAGACTATCGTTTCCCCTCCTCTAATTTTTCACTGCCAGAGTAATAAAATCTACATCGACATAAGCGTAGTCTTCCTACCTCTCTTTCAATGTAATCCCTGTGCTTGGTGATGCGGCACGTTCGAATTATAACAATGCTATCTTCATTACAGAGAGATCTACAGCCTAGTGCCGACCTTGTAATAAAATGAAGCTGACGCAATATTAAATGTAACTTGTTTTGAAACTATATCGAAAAGGTTGTTTTGACAGTTCTGCAATGCAGATATTTTTAAATATTCTGCATTGTCGATTTTAAACTCATTTAAGAGCGGTATTCACTCGTTCATTAGAGTTCTGACTTTATTGTGAATTGTTCGTTTAACGTTTTGTGCATTTGACAGTTCGTATTTTTAATATAAACTACACATCATCATTCCAGGTTCGTTGATATGTCTAAGCGAACGCAAAGCTCAATTTTACAATTTTTTAAGCAAAAAGTCGGGCAGTGATTGTCACGAGGTTAGTGAAAATTTATAATAGTAATAATAATAATAATAATAATAATAATAATAATAATAATAATAATAATACAAATTTTTAATGTCATTAATGTAAATTGTCAACAATTTTAAAGGCCCCCCCCCTTTGAATTTGCTCTGTTGTGTATTGGTATGTGTTGGGTGCAAGGTCATTGGCAGTAACATTTACTTTCAGTCGAAATGTAAAAAAATAATAAAATTACTATCAATCTTAAACTATGGTAATTTTACAAATTAAAAATGAAAGTATAAGAAATAATTAAATTTCGTTAGATATTTCTTCTGTAGACTGATATGTTCTGCATATAAATAAATAAATAAATAAATAAATAAATAAATAAATAAATAAATAAATAAATAAATAAATAAATAAGTAGTTAATAAGTAAATACGTAAATAAATAAAAAAGTAAATAAATAGTTTCGGCAGTGTATATAATTTACATCCTATATAACCAAATAGAAACATCGTCAGAATTGAGCGACGTAACATGGGAGGGAGGGAATACACTTCATTACCACTGCAAAATTATTTATGTTCTTGTCTCATTTTACAATACGGGCAGAAATTGCTTTAAGGAAGAAAAAAACTTCTGAAAAGTAATTAGAATACTGTTTGACCTTGAGAGAAAGATTAGCATAAATGTCTAGGGTCTAATTATAGCATTACCGACAAGTAATTACAACCACAGGAACTCAATTGTATCTCTTAGGAATCGCGCGAGGTGTCGCATTATAATACAGCTGTTTCCATCATGATAAATCCTCTGCTTCACACGAATGTTGCGCCGTCATTGTAATCCTCAACGGCAGTATGGATTTTCCATTTGCAACCGAACAAAAATATTTGTACAAACTGTCTCACACTTGTTTTCTAACATTAACGTACTGGTAGATACTGAAATTATACTCTCTGACTTCTGCAGTTTTGTTTCTATGCTCATTTTATACATTGAAGTTCAATTTAATAATAACTAAAATTTTAAACTTGTTATTTTGATTGATTTTCCTGCTTGAAATATAAGCTATTGACACCTTGATTTATTGAATTTCATTTGCTTTATTAATAATATCCCTTGGTTTTCAATTTAATTTTGTACAGGACATATTCAGTATCGGCATAGGTTTATATTTATTGGTATAAATAATAAAATTAATAAATGGATGCGTATATTAGGCAAGTGATCAAATAAGAAAAATGTAGGTCCTATTAAAAAAGTGTTTCCTTTTTGTCAGGGATACAATTGCACGTAGAATATGACACTCAGTTTCGGGAATGAAACTACAGATATGTTGGTTTCAATGTTTTATTTTGTTTGGGTCTACAAGTGGAGAGTATGGACCTATTACAAGACAAGTAGATAATTAATGTAAAGCGTACAATATATAGACTGGCTAGTTCGAAAGGAAAACAACTCAAACTGTATTTTAAAGTTTTATATTATGAAAAACCCAGGATAATTGAAATTACTCCAAATTCTGTTAATGAAGTTTCTTATACAGTCTACTATGACTTCCAATTAGAATGATGTTAATTGGACCAAGACACATGACACAAAACGTTAACTACTATATTAATGTAATGTAAATAGCACGATGTAAAATGTTAAACAGAATATTGTTTATTTGTATGTATGTATGTATTTATTTACACTGCAAGTGGGCAAGCACCCGGTGGCAGTGGTATACACAATATAAACAATACACAATAAAATTACAATACACAATACAATTATACAATACACAGTACAATTATATACACAATACAATAAGAATACACAATACAATTTAACACAATAATTACAATTAATAATAGAACATAAAATAACCTAATTTTACAATACAACCTACATATGTATAGCCCCTACATAAGTTTCAATAGTCTTTCACTTTACTCTCATCTCACTCACTGTAGTGGCACTATGACGCATTTCACTGACACTTTAGCACACATTTCACTGACCTCTATAACACATTTCACTGACACTATAGAACACATTTCATTGCAGCTATAAATTGTCACTGATCGGAACTATTCACTGCACTTAAAACCATAACTTCACTGACTCACCTCGCTTCACTGATACTGATACTGATGGTATGTCATATAGTCTGTATTATTATCGTTTTCGGCAGTTCGGCATCTTCAGACTATAAAAAACACTACATACTTTATATACAGTACACTTTCAATAAGCAATCATTGTTGATCACTCTCAAAGACGAAATCTTCTTCATCTGCAGAATCAACCTCACTGTGTCCTCAAAAAATGTCATTAATAAACACTAAAGCATAATGTGACCAGAAAAAGACTAAACTGAAAAGATAATTAGAATAATAAAAAGAAGCACGGGAAGGGGAGGAACCCCGGCTGGAAGAAGAGAGAAGTTAGTATAGAGCAGAGGAGGACATAGTTATGGTAATGGCAGCAGCAGCAGCTGTCTCTTGAACACCCACCCAATGCAAATTTTGTCGCCAAAAAGTGACCAGGAAACCAGATCGACGCGTGGGCTGCCTTAATTTCTGTAACACGCCAGTTTACAGTGTGATTAAGTTATAAATATAAAATTTCCTGCTTCACTTTGACAATTTTTTCCACAAGTCGAATCTGAAGCTCGTGGACCCAAATTAAGCCCTCTGCTGTGTAATGTGTGGAAACACGTAGGTTGGAAATGACTGTGTTGGCCACAAAACCGATGTTAATTGCTTACAATTTAGCGGCTAAACGCTCGAGCCTGGGCGGTGGAGTTCACAGCTATAGTTTACGGCTTTCACAAACCTCTTCTTCGCTATAGCAATCACGATCAATTTCACCAGTCCTCTCCATGTGGACAAGTTATCACTTTGCCGTCCTGTCCTTTTATGTGTTTACGCGGGCTGTGGTAGCTCATTAAATGAGAGAATGAGACATAAAATCAGTCTCGGTTATCTTGTAAAAGTTCTGTAAGAGATTCATAATTACGTAACACTGCGTTTCTTTCACAAACCGCACATTAAATGTCTGCATCGTGGGTAATATTTTAGTCCTATAAATTGTAGGCCAAATAAAATTTCCTTTGTATCTTCTCTCATTTAATTTTGTTACATCAATTAATGCGCAACAGCATTAATGAACAAGTTTTACAATGAGCGAGCCAGTTAAGGCGTTCATTCATTAAGAAAGATAATGAATAACTACAGACTACGAGTTAATGTGTCGGCAATGAGATATTTATGCACATCAGTTAATATCTCAGATAAGTTAGGAAATTAGTGAGTGATTGCGTGATTTATTTGTTTCGTAATTGGCGCTCAAATAAATCACCGATTGATTGACTCATTAATAGATTGAGTGACCTGTTTGATTCTTAAGTGATGTGTTTAATTGTTGATTTATCCCTTGATTATTAATTAATCTCTTTGATTGTTTATTTATCTCCTTGAATGTTAATTTATTTGTATGATTGTTTATCTCCTTGATAATGTATAGGCTTAATTGCTTATTAATCTCCTTGTTTATTAATTGATCTCTTTAACTTACCTCCTTGGTTGTTAATTGATCTGTTTGATTGTAGGATTTACTTCCTTAATTGTTAATCGATCTGTTTGAGTGTTGATGCACCTCCTTGATTAACATATTTGACTGTCCATGTACCTCCTCTGTTGTTAATTCATCTGTTTTATAATCTTCTTGACTGTAATTGATCTGTTTGATTGTTGATTTACTTCCTTAATTGTTAATCGATCTGTTTGAGTGTTGATGCAACACCTTGGTTGACCTATTTGACTGTTCATTTACCTCCTCGGTTGTTAATTCATCTGTTTTATAATCCCCTTGATTCTAATTGATCTGTTTGATTGTTGATTTACTTCCTTAATTGTTAAGCGATCTGTTTGAGTGTTGATGCACCTCCTTGGTTGACCTATTTGACTGTTCAATGTACCTCCTCGGTTGTTAATTCATCTGTTTTACAATCTCCTTGATTGTAATTGATCTGTTTGATTGTTGATTTACTTCCTTAATTGTTAATCGATCTGTTTGAGTGTGGATGCACCTCCTTGGTTGACCTATTTGACTGTTCAATGTACCTCCTCGGTTGTTAATTCATTTGTTTTATCATCTCCTTGATTGTAATTGATCTGTTTGATTGTTGATTTACTTCCTTAATTGTTAATCGATCTGTTTGAGTGTTGATGCACCTCCTTGATTAACATATTTGACTGTCCATGTACCTCCTCGGTTGTTAATTCATCTGTTTTATAATCTCCTTGACTGTAATTGATCTGTTTGATTGTTGATTTACTTCTTTAATTGTTAATCGATCTGTTTGAGTGTTGATGCACCTCCTTGGTTGACCTATTTGACTGTTCATTTACCTCCTCGGTTGTTAATTCATCTGTTTTATAATCCCCTTGATTCTAATTGATCTGTTTGATTGTTGATTTACTTCCTTAATTGTTAAGCGATGTGTTTGAGTGTTGATGCACCTCCTTGGTTGACCTATTTGACTGTTCAATGTACCTCATCGGTTGTTAATTCATCTGTTTTATAATCTCCTTGATTGTAATTGATCTGTTTGATTGTTGATTTACTTCCTTAATTGTTAATCGATCTGTTTGAGTGTGGATGCACCTACTTGGTTGACCTATTTGACTGTTCAATGTACCTCCTCGGTTGTTAATTCATCTGTTTTATAATCTCCTTGATTGTAATTGATCTGTTTGATTGTTGATTTACTTCCTTAATTGTTAATCGATCTGTTTGAGTGTGGATGCACCTCCTTGGTTGACCTATTTGACTGTTCATGTACCTCCTCGGTTGTTAATTCATTTGTTTTATCATCTCCTTGATTGTAATTGATCTGTTTGAATGTTGATTGACTTCTTTAATTGTTAATCGATCTGTTTGAGTGTTGATGCAACTCCTTGATTAACCTATTTGACTGTTCATGTACCTCCTCTTTTGTTAATTCATCTGTTTTATAATCTCCTTGATTGTAATTGATCTGTTTGATTGTTGATTGACTTCTTTAATTGTTAATCGATCTGTTTGAGTGTTGATGCAGCCCCTTGATTAACCTGTTTGACTGTTCATGTACCTCCTCGGTTGTTAATTCATCTGTTTTATAATCTCCTTGATTGTAATTGATCTGTTTGATTGTTGATTTACTTCCTTAATTGGTAATCGATCTGTTTGCGTGTTGATACACCTCCTTGGTTGACCTATTTGACTGTTCATTGACCTCCTCGATTGTTAATTCATCTGTTTCATTATCTCCTTGATTGTAATTGATCTGTTGATTGTCGATTTATCTCATTGTATTCTTATTGATCTGCTTGTTATTATCGATGGTTCTATTTTTTTTTATTAAGTGCTAAGACTGATGAAGAAGTTAATTTGTATGTCTGATGGCTTAACAACTATTTCAATAAGTTCGTATGTTGATTCAAACAATTTAAACGGATACAATCATGAAAAAATTTAAGAGAAATGTTAGTGAGTCATTTTACTGAGCTATAGAATTGATCTGCAAGTTATAAAAGGCTCGAGTTACCCAACGACTTAAGTCAGATGGTAGCAAGTTGGACTGAAATTTTGAGGTTGCGTTCAGGTACAAGTTCGAATCCCGGTTGGGTTGGGCTGATTGTACCACAAATTCTTTTATTAGAAACTAAAAATTTTTCAAATTTCTTTTCTTTGTTTTTTGTAGGATTAAAGGAATTTGGAGAATTAAAGAATGCTCTTCACGTATTTCTGGATTATTATATGTTGTTTACTTTTTTTTTTTAATTTCTTGATTTAAGTAGGACTATATATTCAAAGTTATTTATAAGCTAAAAAATTGTTCTTTTTCAGCTAAAAATAGTTTAAAGAAATAAAATGGTAGTTACTAGTCGTGAACTGCAGAAACATCGCATATCCAGCCAATTCAGACTTTTTAAAGAAAATACTAAAGAAAAAATTAATGTTCATGTATGTCAAAGACTATAAATTATTATTATGTTTTAATAAAAAACACTTCAAAATACCAAACGCTTTTGAAGATAATCAGTTTTTTGTACCTCCTGAAAAATTTACTCAAATGGACATGTGAGATTTCTGCAATTCACGATTCATCTCCAGAAAATTAGACAGGTGTTGATGTGAACTCTTTTACTCAGAACAGTCCATATTACTACTTCCTAAAGTATTCACTATTCCTCCTGAACCACCCTTTATAACTATGGTCAGGGATGTAATCGTGCTAGGGCACCGCTCCGGTACTTTTCTTTGCAAACTAGGAGCGCCCTACTTCTTAATTTTTTTCTTTTTAAAGGAATAATATTGTCTTACTTGCTTCTTACTTAACTTTGCATTTTATAAGTATGGATTAGTAGCATGTATAATGGCAGTCACTAATTATTATTATTATTATTATTATTATTATTATTATTATTATTATTATTATTATTATTATTCATGATAATAATAAACTTTTCGACCACCGGCGTAGCTTAGTAGGCTGAGAGGCTTGCCTATCGATCCTCGGTTGCGTTCGGACATGGGTTCGATTCCCGCTTGGGCTGATTACCTGGTTAGATATTTTTCCAAGGTTTTTCCCCAACCGTAAGGCGAATGTCAGATAATCTATGGCGAATCCTCGGCCTCATCTAGCTAAATACCATCTCGGTATCACCAATCCCATCGGTGCTAAAATCTAGTAGTTGATACAGCGTCGTTAAGTAACCACTTAAAAAAAAGACCTTTCCGCTACACACCCGAAGGTTCATTGCCGCCCTCACATAAGCCCGCCATCGGTTCCTATCCTGTGCAAGATTAATCCACTCTCTGTCCTCATATCCCACCTCCCTCAAATCCATATTAATATTATCTTCCCATCTAAGTCTCGGCTTCCCCAAAGGTCATTTTCCCTCCGGCTTCCCAACTAACACTCTACATGCATTTCTGGATTCGCCCATGCGTGCTACATGCCCTGCCCATCTCAAACGTCTGGATTTAATGTTCCTAATTACGTCAGGTAAGAATACAGTGCGTGCAGTTATCATTCCTAATTTGTGATTAATCAAATTATTCGCTTTCACGCGAACTTATAGTTGAAATCTTGAAGGTAGAAAGCTTCTAACTTCGTGGTTATGAAGTGAATGGTGAATGTTAATGTTATGTTTAATTTAACGACGCTCGCAACTGCCGAGGTTATATCAGCGTCGCCAGTGTGCCAGAATTTTGTCCCGCAGGAGTTCTTTTACATGCCAATAAATCTACTGACATGAGCCTGTCGCATTTAAGCACAATTAAATGCCATCGACCTGGCCCGGGATCGAACCCGCAACCTCGGGCATAGAAGGCTAGCGTAATACCAACTATGCCAACCAGGTCGACCAAATGGTGAATGTTTAATGGAAGGATTTGAGGCCTTACAGTTGGCGCTAACTCATTCTTGAGGTATGGCAGCGGTCACAACTGTCTTGCAGCCACCGTGGAGAGGAGGAAGTCGTACGGTTGTTCCGGGGCAGCCGGTAGCAAGTTCCATTGATGGCGAGGCGATAAGGTGATGAGTGAATGCGTGGTCACGCTAGCTGCAGGTTCACATGTAAACAATAGATGCTCTGCGATTACATTTCTTAACCACAAAGATCCGGATTGGTCCATCGACCTCGTCGCATTAACAGCAGTGTGCGTCGCCATGAACAGACGTTCGCTGCTCGGAAGGTAATCAGCAGACGCCGGAAGTCCTGTGCGGTCGTACTGCACTGCTCAATCTTACCGGAAAACTTGTAATCTTGGCCGCCATATCTTTGCGATTGGTAGGATCCTTGAAAATTCAATTGCGGCTATATTTAAACCGTAACAACGTGTGCCCATGAACACTACAGGCTGTTCTAAAAGGCAACAATTGTTTTATAAACAGCAGTGGCGGCTCCTGCATACTTCTTAAGAGGAGGAAAAAAGTTAACAGCACGAAATGACACCTTCTTGAATGAAACATGCTATAAATTAGCCTACATGCATACATGTAAGACCAGGTAGTGTTGGGGTTGGCCTTCCCTTCTGTATAGCAATAATCTGTTCTTGTAAACTGAGTTTCCTAAATTGTCCAAAATACAATATGTTTTCACTTCCATTCATTGTTGCATAATTGCGCAAATTGACAATTACAAGGAAATTCACAACCTCGCAGCATTTTTCGAGCACACCACAGCATCACACACGTTGGAAGAGACTAGCTACTAACACGGAAATGGAACCGTTTTATGGAAATTGAAATGAGAATGGGAAATAATCTGAGGAAAGCGAGAACACTGCACCCACCCACGTGGTCTGTGTTGCCACATGTACATTTTACAAGTTCAGTATCACATGCTTTAGAACAATGTCAGTTCTTGTAAAGTCATACTATCATTATTGTTCAAAGCTGCAGGTGGCCGATTAATTTTTTAAGTTAAAAATGATGTAGTTTGGAGCACCTACTTTCAGTTTCAAATATATTTCTACAAAACTGGCAACTTGGCTGTTGCCCTGTCTAGTAAACAATGAATAGAATGAATTTCAGGGGCCAACTACGTAGAACTACTTCCTCTTTGTTTTACATAAACCCGACTTTAACTTTCAAATATCCACGAAAGTTTCAAACCTTGAATAGTAGCCTATATAAAGTGCAATGAATAATATTTTTGATTTATAATTTAAAAAAAGTTTACATGGTGTCTTTCATAGCGTTGCGTTAAAACTGTTTTTCTTGTGTCTCCTCCTAGATGTGTTATAGTCCGGTTGAATGCAACATCGTTAGGTGGCAGCGGTAGCGAGCTTGCTGCACGACCAGTCGGTTTCTATTTCCCGCCCATGCCTGATTCAGAGGAGGATGTTCTCCCTCTCCGTTCATTTACTTGCTTAAAAACTCTGCTTCTTTCTCTGGCCGCTAATGCGCTGTTGTTTATGTGTATTAACTGCAGTAGAGGAGGAATGGAATGCCTTTCCTCCACACAGAAAATCTCGCATCTTTCTCACAGTTTTCTACAGCACATGAGCGCGCGTCGTTTAAAACTCGATCAACCGAGTTATTCTTATAGCTGTGAACTTAAAAATTATCGAATCTTCCTCGAATTTCAAGGCACATATTTTATTTGGTATTTACTTTCAAAAGAAGAAAATGTGAGGAGGACGTTCCTCCCTTCCCTCCCCCGAGGAACCGCCACTGCTAAACAGCTATACGATTTGTACTCTCAAGCTCAGAAATGGCCGGAAAATGTAAACAGATCACTTAGCCTAAGCTCCAAGTCTACTATTTGACACAGAACACGACCGCTGTTATGCTCAAAAGTAAATACGGCACACCCAGTGGCGGACAATAGGAAAAGGACCATCTCTGTGGTGTAGGGGTTAGCATGCTGGTCTCTTACGCAGAGGGCCCGGGTTCGATTCCCGGTCGGGTTGAAGTTCCTGGTTTTTTCAGGGTTTTTCCTCAACCGTAAGGCAAATGCCAGGAAATTCGGGCTATAACATCCCTGGAAATCACCGGCCTCATTCATCACCGAAATCATATTCATAACAAATCAGTAATATATATATATATATACATACAGTCGCCGTCTAGTTCACAACAATAGAACCAGTCTCAACAATAGTACACAGACCTTCGGATTTCAATCAAAGATTAACTCGCAATATGACCAAAGATGTTAATAATAATCAGGGAACGGATTTATATGGACTAAAAATATATGAAATATGTAAATATATATGTAGTTATTTTTACCAAAATATGGAATTAAATATGGATTTTTACCAAAATATGGAATTAAATATGGACTTAATATTATAAAAAAATGACTATGTACGTTAAATATTGGTACATTTTAATCAAACTAAACAAAAAATATAATGGACGTACCTTATCTTCCAATGTAGTTTCAACAAAACACAATTTTTATTGTCTGTTACCATAACAATAGGTTACAAACATTTCTTTCAAGTGCTGAAAAGTGAATCTTCTTCTATTGTCTCTGAGGATAGATTTATACTGACTAAAAGAGCGTTCGACGTCACAAGAAGTAACTGGTACATAATTCAATTTCACAATGTCTGCTGGGGATAAGTCCAAGTTAATCTTCACTGTTGATTCACCACTCATCACAGCAACAACCTTTTGTAGTTCTTCATATCCAGGGTTTTTTGAAAGTACAGTGTCCACCTTAGCTCTTACTGCATCTGCAACTTTAACTCTACCACGATTCAGTTGTTCCACAGTACTATTTATAATTTCAAAACTTTCAGATAGTGAAAGGTGCCTATTTTGGAGACTTTTGAGCGTTTTTATGATGCATGAAAATGTATGCTGAATGTGAGCTAAGTCATTCTTCACACTTATGTCACAGGTAACTGTTTTCGCAGTATCAATTGAGACTGCATCTTCAGAGTCCAATGCAAGGAGAACATTGTTAATAGAGTCTATATGTTCGGCATAATATTCAACTGCTTCTAGCCATGTACCCCATCTAGTTAAAATTGGCTTTGGTGGCAATGGAATTTCAGGGTACATTTCTTTCAACACGTTAACTCTACTGGGAGCTTTGAGAAATACTTTTTTCACTGATGAAATCAACAAATCTACTTTAGGGAAATTGTCTCTGACCACTTCTGCCACACGATGAAATGCATGCGCCACACAAGTAAAATGAGTCAATTTAGGATATACAACAGATAATGCTTGTCCAGCTTTGACCATATAAGGGGCAGCATCGCTAATAAAGAATAACACATTATCGTACATAATACCCTTTGGCCACAGGATACCCATAGCTTCGTTGAACAGTTTAACTATAGTTTTGTTATTGCACTTTTCTAGAACATCACAATGTAAAAGAATTCGTTCAGAATATTGTTCACTTAACAAACCGATAACTACATTACCAACAAGTCTACCTTCTTTGTCGGGAGTCTCATCAATGGAAACCCAAATTGAACTATCTTTAATTTCATCTCTTATCTTCTGTATTGTCTCATCGTAGATGGATGGAGCATACGTCTTCCTAAGTGTTGACTCATCCGGGATTGTATGTTGAGTATATTTTTCAAGGAATTCCCTGAAGACCTTATTCTTTAGTTTGTAGAGAGGAATATCAGCAGAGATGAGAGAACGGCACAGGTCGATGTTAAACTCAGATCTTACATTCGATGTTGTTGGTTGTGTTAAAAACAATTGTCTCTGCTTGGAATTTAGTTGTTTGTTGGCCTGATGTTTACTAGTTGTAATGTGTTGTTGCACCAGGAACTTTTGTGTAGATGATACTGCACACTGACACAAATTACAAAATAATATTTTATTGTCAGTTGATAAACCATCTTCTTTAAATTCTGAAATGTAACTTGTTAGTTTTGATTTTAAATTGACTGAATGACGTACTTTTGGCATATTTACCGTCTTTATAGTATGATTTACAAAACTGAACCTATGTGTACTCTGACTGGCATTTAACTGTTGAGCTGCACAACTGAAGTCTGTTAAAAATTTTAAATTAAATTAATACAGTTTTGTAACTTACTTTCCCATTGTTGATAGGACTGCTAATTTTCAAATAACTCTGATGTTAAAGGGATTACTGAACATGTGTTTAAATCTCTATTGTTGAAATGTATTTTTAAAAGTTAATGGAATTTTGTTTTGTTTTATTGTTAAACCTAATATAATATGGACTGTTTTATATGAAATATGGAAAATATATGGAAATTAACGAAAATATGTACTAAACTCTAAAATATGGAAAAATATGGAAAATAAAAGTAGGATTTTTCAACCCTACACATTGTGAAACATAAAGATAATGCAAAATATAAATTATATTAGCTTTATAAGTAAATATGTATTTACATATAAATCCTTTCCCTGATAATAATAATAATAATAATTCTTTATTTATACTGGCAGAGTTAAGGCCATAGGGCCTTCTCTTACACTCTACCAGGTCTCAAAGTATTCAAGCAGTTAAAATTTAACAAAAAAAGTTACAGAACAGAATACTAACATATTACAAAGAGAAATAATAATAGCATAATAAAATCGACACTAAACAACATGAAAATAATACTATAATAGAAAAAAAAAGAAAGTAAAATACATTGGAATATAGCAAAAGCAACTCATTTAGCACAAATGGTTAATATGGAAAACGTAAGGAAGAATATAACAAAATGGAATGTAATAAAATAATAAAAAAGAAAAAAAAAAGAAAGAAAGAAAATTAAATAAAATTCACAATAGAAGGCTATGATAATAAATTCGTCAGCTGATAAAGGGAACAAAAAGGGGAAAGGAAGGAAAGAACTATATAGCCTATATTTTTACATAACTATCGTAGAGAATAGGGCTTATAACTGAAAGGAATCTGAGTTGAAAAAGTGCAATATTAATTTATTTTTGAAACTAGACAATGTCCGACAGTTTCTGACATGTTGTGGTAGAGAGTTCCAGAGATGAGCTGCAGAGACGGTGAAAGATGAAGAGTAGAAGGATGTTCTGTGTTTAGGAATGGAGAGTGTGATATGGTGTTGTGAGCGAGTATCTATTTAGTGATATGAGGACAAATGTTGAAAACGAGAAGCTAAGTAGCTAGGGTTAGAGTTTTGAAGAATATTGAAGAGTAAAGTGAGAGAGTGAATACTTCTTCGCTCTTTGAGACGGACCCAGGACAGCATATTTAGTGAAGGTGTGTTAAAGCGAGTATAAATAGCAGTGAGGAAAAAAAATAGGAAAAGACTTGAATAATTTTAATGGAAAAATTGTTCCGAGGCTGTGTATCGATCCCGAGACCCTTCGCTTAGCGCACGAATGCTCTACCGACTGAGCTACCCAGGAACTACACCCGACACCGTCTCAATTTTTTCAATTATATCCACACACCTCAAGTGGGCTGACAAGGCGCCAGAAACCTAACTTTGAGTGCACACAAACTATCTGAAACTTGAATTGTATTTTCTGTTAACGCACCTACAATGACGTAGGCTGTATATTATGCAATTCTGGCTTTCAGGTATAGATCCCTGTGAAGCAGGCTTGAATAATTTCAAGCGAAGGGTACCGGGATCGATACCCGGCTCCGGAACAATTTTTCCCTTGAAATTATGCAAGTCTGCTTCACAGGGAACTATACCTGAAAGCCAGATTGGAACAGAAAAGGTGTTAGTCTTTGCGTATTACCTCTTCTGTACTACCATAAAATTTGAACCATACAAATAACAAATTAATGAAGTTTCAGTTTCATATGTAAACCTACTGTATTTATACGACTACTATTAGGCCTAATGATAAACATGTTGCTGTTGTTGTTATAAGTGTGTTAAAAAAAACGAAAGCCTCTTTGAAGCCACAGATCAGAGATTTTATTCCTGACACGTCAATTGAATTTGATACTAAACAATAATTTAACTTCTCAATCCTCCCACTCACATATTATTTAATAATTAATCGTGTTACCATTTCAGTGTCAAGCGACGTGGTACTGAATTAATTAAATATTCTTCAGGATGACGCTAAAGCTCTTCCCAAACGTGGCATCTTGTTAAGGAGTCGTAATTTTTGGTCTGCAGTTCTGTTTCCTGTGGTCTTTCAGATCTTCGCCTTCTTCTTGCCATTAGTTAATCGAAATAATGATTCAACCTTGCAGGGTATGCGCAAATCTATCCCTTCGGGAGGCATATAAATCTTTCAGATATACCTTATTTTATTTCATGGAGTGCAGTTTCATAGAAAGGACTTTGCCGTCAGACCTTCTACTGCCCCATACTAATTGGTTGTCATAAATAAATGTTTTCCTTACTGTGACGGAAATCTTGTCTTCTCTTCTTATTAACCAATCACAACCTTCGTTCAGAAGAATTGACAGGCTCCCCTCATATCCACGTGGAGGCAGAGTTGTTGCATCTTTTCCGAATTCCAAGAATCCCGCCAGTCTGACTTCGATAGTCACCAGGATTGTGGCAACTGTGCAATGTTGGGACGAGGAGACAGGATGGAATTGTCAGAGTTGTTTGTGTAGGAAGTCATAAGTCTGTAAGCGGGTGTTGAAAGGAGCCACCTAACTGCACTCCTTGAAATAAAATAAGGTATACCTTAGTGCGTCCTGTATTAAAAATGAGTGATTTGGAACAATTTTTACAATAATATATTTCATCTTGCTGAAGACTTGACTCTAAATATGTATCCGCCACTGATCACTGCATGTCTCTCAATTTGATTAATTTGTTTTTTTTTTGTATGTTTTAATTAAATGTATTGTCTTACAGAAGAGATAATATGCAAAGACTAGCTCCGTTCCTACAGTCCGCCACTGGGTCGGCCATGTTTACTTATCAACATAACCTCGCGCGTGTTCTGTCTCAAACATTAGGCTTGGAGCGCAAGTGATCTGTTTACATTTTTCGGCCATTTCTGAGCATGAAAATTTTGTTTTATTTAACGACGCTCGCAACTGCCGAGGTTATATCAGCGTCACCGGTGTGTCGGAATTTTGTCCCGCAGAAGTTCTTTCACATGCCAGTAAATCTACTGACATGAGCCTGTCGCATTTAAGTACACTTGAATGCCATCGACCTGGGTCGGAATCGAACCCGCAGTCTCAAGCACAGAAGACCATCGCTATACCGAGTACACCAACCAGGCCGACTACATAAACAATCAATTGTTTGTTTTTTGATTAATTTTGCATTTTTGTTAGTAAAACCCTAAAATAAAAGTTTTTCTGCCGTTTTCAAATTACCGTAACTCCGTAATTATGAATGTGATCTCATTAATTTATTTACATTTTTTTTTTGTTTCAATAAACCTCAGGAATCACCTCCATAAACCGAGGGAGAACTTTATGAATCACCCTGTATATGTATCCCAGTATACTGCCCCATATTCCATTAGGCGAAAAACAGAGATCCGTACGCTAGGTCCTTGGATCACGTCCTTCCCATCTTGAGTGTTCGCATTATCCTCTTCGGTCCCGAATTTATATTAAAAAAAAATTGAAAAAAAATCTGTCACATAATCATTCTGAGGTTCCAAAAATCCCAAATCAAGTCTTCTCAGAAAATCAAATTTTGGAGTAATTTTCACTTTTGGTGCCCCCAAATTTTAAATTCTAATAACAGCAGAGTTCGTATAGGTCAGTTTCTGTCAGATGCGTTTCCAATTCACTGTGGGCTAAAGCAAGGAGATGCACTATCACCTTTACTTTTAACTTTGCTCTAGAATATGCCATTAGGAAAGTGCAGGATAACAGAGAGGGTTTGGAATTGAACGGGTTACATCTGCTGCTTGTCTATGCGGATGACGTGAATATGTTAGGAGAAAATCCACAAACGATTAGGAAAAACACGGGAATTTTACTGGAAGCAAGTAAAGAGATAGGTTTGGAAGTAAATCCCGAAAAGACAAAGTATATGATTATGTCTCGTGACGAGAATGTTGTACCAAATGGAAATATAAAAATTGGAAATTTATCTTTTGAAGAGATGGAGAAGTTCAAATATCTTGGAGCAACAGTAACAAATATAAATGATACTCGGGTGGAAATTAAACACAGAATAAATATGGGAAATGCCTGTTATTATTCGGTTGAGAAGCTTATATCATCCAGACTGCTGTCAAAAAATCTGAAAGTTAGAATTTATAAAACAGTTATATTACCGGTTGTTCTTTATGGTTGTGAAGCTTGGACTCTCACTTTGAGAGAGGAACAGAGATTAAGGGTGTTCGAGAATAAGGTGCGTAGGTAAATAGTTGGGGCTAAGAGGGATGAAGTTACAGGAGAATGGAGAAAGTTACACAACGCACAACTGCACGCATTGTATTCTTTACCTGACATAATTAGGAACATTAAATCCAGACGTTTGAGATGGACAGGACATGTAGCACGTATGGGCGAATCCAGAAATGCATATAGAGTGTTAGTTGGGAGGCCGAAGGGAAAAAGACCTTTAGGGAGGCCGAGACGTAGATGGGAAGATAATATTAAAATGGATTTGAGGGAGGTGGGATATGATGGTAGAGAATGGATTAATCTTGCTCAGGATAGGGACCAATGGCGGGCTTATGTGAGGGTGGCTATGAACCTCCGGGTTCCTTAAAAGCCAGTAAGTAAGTAATTAAATTTATAATTCTGGTATAGAAATGTTGCAAATGTGATACTCTTCATTTCTATCAAATTTAATTTTTCAAAATTTTCAAAAGTGTCCAAGACACCGCAAAAAAATTAAAAGAAAATTATGTATAGACCTAGTATACTCTACAATAGGACTGAAGAGTATATCGTATAGCACATAGCAACTCTTAACTGTGGCTGATTTCATTCCATGCAGTTAGTCCACGTGTCTGTGATATCGCTTGAAAGTTGTCCCTGAAAATTCTATATGGCCTGTTTTTACTGTTTAAAATTAACATGTAATCACGAATAGCCTTAAGGGTACTTAAGTAAAAGAAAAATTGTGATAAAGAAGAAAAATTCAGCATTATGGGTATGTGTCGCATATGATCAAAGGCAACAAATTCAATCGCTAATGCATGGCTAAGGAAAATGGAATGGCGCATGGCGGTTTAATTTCACTATTTCACAAGATTATTCTGCCGAAGGAAGTTTCCGCTAATGAAGCCACGAGCTTTGAGCTCCCTCATCATTTCTTTAATACAAAGTCAGTGAAAGATAATACTTATTTGTTTCTCCGACAATTTTACGACCGTTTTATGACCAGATAAATGTGTAATTGACGCTGCCATTCGTGTTGCGCATGGCCCGGGACTCTCTCGTTTACGACTCGTAGATTAACGTGGTTCAACTGAATCTGTGCTCACAAGTCTTTGGCGTGACCTTCTTTTCATTTCCAGAGCGTTTACTGTGTTATTCGTATTTAATACAATATACCAGGTATGCTCAAAATTGTAAAAGCGCCGATTACGCGGATGATGCTGCACTGCATAACACACACAGCGTACGGACTGGGCTCCGCAACTACACTGCAGCACCGCCTGTAGCATAGTTCTTACACTCTTACAAATACGGATAATAAACTGAATTTGAAAACGGAAAGAGTATACACTGCAATATTCAGTTATTACATTATGTATTATATTTAATATAGTTATGATATAATAATATCATAGATAATAACATTTTCATATTCCACCGTATAGTCTACTTTGCGGTCTATTCAACATCTGCATTCTATTCTGCAAGTAATCGGGAATCTATTTCCAACGAATTTACTGCAATGCGCTAAAGATGCTCATCTGTTAATTGGGACCTATGTTTGGATTCAGCAACCTTCATTCTCGAAAATAATTCTTCGCACACATTTGTCGAGGCGAAGGTAGCTAACATAGTGGCAACGAATAAGCTCATCTTGTAATATTTAGTTTTGTTCATTTTTTAAATAATTCTATGCTTGTCAAGTCATATTCTCTGCATTTAGTTCTGGATTCTACGTTACTTAGTAAATAAATTAACTCGCCCTGGAACTGTACTCTCACGGATTGTACTAAATTTATAAAAGATTAACAAAAATACTAATATCACTCTCCATACGTCTAAAATCACTAAAACTATGTTCTGTGAATTCACATTTGAACTGTTGCAGTACAGAGACATAATTAACTATATTTTGTTCAGGCACCATATATCTCTTTACAAGTTCACCATCCGTGAAGGGTTTTAGTGCCTTAGCTAATTCTCAATATACTACATAGGCTAACTTGCTCCAAAACATAGACTCTGAATTATTCGACTCTCTTCAATGTTTGGCCTTTCATGAAGTGCTTTCAATTCTTGAAGCTGTAGTGTACGTTGCATCCCTGAAAAATTATTTTATCAAAATATCTATTTCTGCTGGAATAAAATCGCCACAATAACAACAATAATAATAGTAATAATAATAATAGGTCTAATAATAATAATAGTAATAATAATAATAATAATAATAATAATAACGTTGGTATATGAAAATAGGCTATATTACAGAAAACAGCTTCTCTGTCACTTCCGCATGTTCTGAGTAGCAGAGCCTATAATGTAGTTTTATGTTGCTCAGTAGTATTCTGACAGTACCTTACAATATAGTAATCCATTTCCGTTTTCACCGAACGTACAACATAAATAATCTTCCTCCCACACTGTACGGAATGATCGTTTGCTTACAGAAGGTTTTGACTGTGCCATTGTCCCGCACTGTTCGTGCGTTTTCTAAGTACTTGAACTGCCTTCTGCAGCCATCCGTCGAGCTTCGAACGGGGAACAGCACGCTCTACATTCGAAGGTTGTGATTACAGAACGTAATCGGGAGTCAGAGAATGAGCATACCTGCAATATACCGTTAACGAATATACAGGGACATCATTTTATTTTTACTTCAATTTTTATTCTACCTGAGTTTTGGAATGTACTTCACTCCCACCCCTCTACTAGTAAACTTCCAACCGTTCACGACACAGAGCCGAGGGCGCGTAAGCAGTACTGAGTTAGTGAGTATAGTACGTTCCAGAAATATGTTCGCGTTTTCCAGTGACGAAAGAGCTTTCAATATTGAATCATATTTTCGTACAGGTACTGTCGTCCGTTTCCCTACGTCGCATCCCGGTTTCCCCCACCTGCTTCTGTTCGCCCCTCTGTTAAGTCTAGTAGCTGGGCTATCTTAGCTCTTTTCTGAAAACATTAATTTCTGTTGGGAATTGGACGTCTACGTAATATTATACAAGTGTTTAAAATAACTTAAATAAAAGGGCCTCGTTAAAGTAATTAACTGTCACGTGATTTCCTCCCTTTCTACGACCCTACGACAAAACCACTTGAACGGACAGTAGATAGCATTTCTGAGTAATTTTATCTTTTCGGATCGGGCAGAAATGAAGATTGAATTTACAGTACGTAAGGTACTCTTTTATAGAGTAGGTACAGTATTATTTCAACATGAGTTACTCGTACGAAGGACGAAACTGGTAATTGGAATTAGGTACAATAGTCCATAGTGCGATAATATGCACAAAGGAACTGAAGCCTGTATCGAAATGAACGACCACCATTTTCAAACATGTGTTTAAATATCCATATTATGATTATTTTTCAATTTAACTTCATTCTCTACATTGTACGCTAATGTGCTGTAACAGTAGACTACAATATACACTGCATAATTAATACGTCCGAATGGATAGCTCAATTCGTGTGTAAAAACACTAAGTGTTAATACAGTACTGTATTTTGATTAAACAAAAACCTAATGAAAATTATCAAACTCAAAATTGCGATATTTCCTAGTTTACATAAATGGATGAACTACTTTTCTTTCCTTCTATACCTAGTAAAGTGATTTGTATTTTACGCCAGTATCATCGAACTCCAGTCGTGGAAGGGGGAGCAAGCGGTGTTTCCTGTTTCAATCGTTAATAGAAAGGTATAGCCAGGTTAATATTAAAAATGTTAGTAAAAATAAAATTATGTCCCTGTACAATATTATGCGACAAAACAAACTACGCTGAAATGTTATTTAATTGCGTTGATACAGTTTGTGTTCAAAATGTGTACCGTCACCAGTCACACATTGTTCATAACTAGGCGACGAATGTTGATGACCTAAAAATCTACTTAAAATGATTATTAAAATGCCCTTAAATTAATGGAAAAATGACATGAAATTAAAAGAAAATGACATTTAAATATTATTCACTGCACTCGCACCACAACTTCTTAAAAATTAGTCACCTTGTTCCAATGACTGCCCTGTAAATCTCGGAGAGAAGAGGCAACTTCCTGTAATTTGGTTAAGATAAAGGAAAAGAAAATGCAACAAAATGAAGGTTTTAAGGGAAAACTATAGGTTTTAATGAGGTTTAGAATGTGTTTCAATCAGGGGTGATCCATGTCAGTGCCTTCATTCTCCGGCTCCTCCTTCCGGGCTTCACTTTTGTTACCAGATCTTCCAGATGAGGGATTGTGAATGACAAAACAAATTGTGGGCGCAGCACTGTCCAGGACATAGTGAAAGTTTCCTCCCTTCCAAACATAAATTCTAAAGACACTCTCGTACCTACAAAAGAAAAGTTGCGGTCAAAGTCCTCACTTAAACTAAGCTGCTGTCAAGAATTTTATATTACTTCCGTTATGTGAAGTGAAGCCTTCAGTGGAATGAGGAATGGACTTTAGAGTCTGTTCCATACTATAAAACTCAAACTTCAATGTTATTCTCTTATTCAGTAGGTAATTACTACTGACCTGTTAGGTTACAAAATGATTTTACAGACCTATCGCTAGAGACGAAAGTAAAATACATTCCAAATAATCTAATAGTTCTTCTAATTATTAAAATTAACCAAAAAATGCCGAAAAAATATAAAAATGACCTATTAGTTCAAAAACATAAAAAATTGCAAAAAATGCAATATAAGAAATTACTTTTTACGTTAATATTAACATAGAACGGATTTCTATATTAATAGGCACCGCCCTAATGTGAAAAATAAGATGATGATTTTTCATCAACATCCGCCCCCTATTCATAACGTTTCTGGAGATTACTGAACGTGTTGATGAACAAAGATTGCTGTAAGGACACAAAAATACGTTATCTTCTCGCATAATTCGGAAATATTTGTAGAAGGATCATCTGTCTTAAAAACTGATTCTTTCAACATGCCTCGTATGTAGTCATCCGGTATTGTGAAATCCGGGGAGCAGGAAGGCTACGGGAATGGAGCTCCTCGAGATATTAGAGTTCTCCAAAGTGTCGTTGATGCAGGGCAAGTGACTCCCTCGCGGTGTGGGCTGTAGCTCCGTATTGCTGCATCCATTGTCGTTGGAGGGGCAAGTTTCTGGCGCGACAAAAACGGCGCAAATTCCGCATGAATGGGGTAATAATGAAATTTCTGTAGAGTTCCTGGTTTAGTGTTTTTGGATCCTCTGCAGCATCCTCGACGAAATAACGACCCAGATTCCATGTCCGGACACGGCTCACCAAATCATAACCCAGGCACTGTGCGGTCGTTTCTGTATAGCGACATCAGGCTATATTAGATCTCTGATAAGATAACTGACAGCAATTGTTAGCATATATCACAGATGTAATTTTAACAACTATGTACTGCAATTAATTTATTGAACATATGTTTTTCCAACTGTTTTTAATTTAGGCCTAATTGTATTTTAATTATTTTCTCTAACATTTAAGACATATCTATTGTGCACAAAATCGTATATTTCTGGTTCTTCCATATTGAACAATAATGTGCAAATGCCTCATAAATCACATATGCATTCTGATATGCTCCTAAAATATTCATCAGAGTTCCTAGTCTCCATTACAATGTTATAATTCATGCATATTATGTTTTGTTAACCAGATACTTTATAATATGTCCCTGTTACGTTCATGAGACCTGATGATGTCTTAAGGCGAAAGCGCTCGTCATAAAATAAAATAAAATAAAATGTGTTTAAACTCAATGATATAATTCTTTGTGTGGTAAGTGTAGACTGAACGGTAATCTAATATAATTAATTTAATAGTAGGCTAACTTATCTGAAAAAACAACAAAACAAATTAATCTTGCTCAGGACAGGGACTTATGTGAGGGCGGCAATGAACCTCCGGGTTCCTTAAAAGCAGTAAGTAAGTAAGTAAGTAAGTAAGTAAGTAAGTAAGTAAGTAAGTAAGTAAATTTCCATCCAAAAGAGCAAATGCTCGTGCTTGAGGCACTTCCAGTTACATAATATAATATACTAGAAGTTAAGTTATATGATCAAAATTTAAGTATAAATTGAAAGAAAAAAAACATTCGCTGGAAAAAAAAACATACATAGCGCTGGCCTTCTATGCCCAAGGTTGCGGGTTCGATCCCGGGCCAGGTCGATGGCATTTAAGGGGAGGTGGTACACCATGGCAGGTTAAAATATAATGTGTATGTGTCCTGATCTATTTACAAAAATTTCAATCAATACAGAAACCATCAATATATAAGTGTACCAAATTTCATCGCCCTAGGATTGGTAGTTTAGAGAAAATCCAAAATAAAGATAGCAAATTTAACATTGCGGAGATAGGGTGTACCACCTCCCATTAAGTGTGCTTAAATGCGACAGATTCATGTCAGTAGATTTACTGGTATGTAAAAGAACTGCGGGACAAAATTCCGGCACATCCGGCGACGCTGATATAACCTCTGCAGTTGCGAGCGTCGTTAAATCAAACATAACGTTCTATACCCATAAAGTTAAGTAATGGACAGTTTAAATTTTAAATTTAAATAAGTATAATATTTAATTATCTTCTTGAAGATGTTATTAATAGGGTTATTTAATTATGGATTCACTTTAATAAACTGATTACATAACATTTTAAGAGACAATAAGAGAAGATCGGGAAGAGAGGAGTGGAACGAAGAGGAGAGGGGAGTAGCTAAATCATAAGAAGCGCCAAATGTCTAAGAGAAATGAATGCTAAGTAGAAGGCTTTGTATAAAGCTTGAGGTCAAACTGTGTGTTTCCTGTTGAAAGTCTCAATGACATTTTTGTTACAGAGGGAGTTGGCGTTTCAGAAAAATTTCTAATTATTTAACTTTAGTTCGTTAGAATTATGATTCACGCGTATAACTGACCCGAGTATCTGGAATTAGACACACGACAAACATGGGAATTTCCCTTTGTCGATAATGTTCAAGGGAGGGCTTATAACGTACGCTATAATTTCGACAACCTTTCGTGTAACAACGAATCTAATGACATACGAGAGTTCTTTTGTCTTATGTAAATTCCCAGAATGTTATAATAATCTTAGAAATTCTTTGTGCCGTACGATCATTACATGTCTTACATTAATCGTTTAACTCTTATGGTAAAGAACTTTGGTATGAACGCATGATAAATATTAAAAATCTTAACAGAAACTATTTCTGGTAACCGCACTGGAATCCGGAAGTAGTCATTTTTAGTAGGTTATTTTACGACGCTTTACCAACATCTTAGGTTATTTAGCGTCTAAATGAGGTGAAGGTGGTAATGAAAGGGAAATGAGTCCGGGGTTCAGCACCGAAAGTTACCCATCATTTGCTCATCTTGGGTTGAGCAAAAATTGCCCCGATCGGGAATCGAACCCGGACCATCTGGTTTCGCGGCCAGACGCGCTTACCGTTACTCCACAGGTATGGACGGGACGTAGTCACCAGACACTTCGATCCGTTGATGTCAGGTAGAATAAACACAAGGTCCCGCGCTACATAGTAGGCCTATACAGCAACCAAGAATACCAGCCAGAATTTTAATAGGAATAAATAGTTTAATATCTTTAAGTACCTTGGATATATTTTTATTATGACTTTTAGCAATAACTTCTTTTAATATTATTAACATGGTCAAAGAAAAAATTTTAACATTTTTATCTGCACCCCATCAGAATTTTTGCTTGGAAGAATTTTCTACCCTTTTCCATGAAAAAAATGTTAGTGCAAACACTCGTGATGCCCCCCACTTCGATTACTGTGATTCTGCTTACTGACCTAAGCGTTACTTCGGCGCAGAGACTACAACGTGTTCATAATATGTGCGTCCGTTTCGTCTGCAATATTCGCCGGGTTGATCACGTAACATCATCCCTCGAAATGTTGTCCTGGCTGCGTCTAGAAGATCGTAGGAAAATCCACTGTCTTTCCCTTCTCTTTCACATATTGCATTTCTCCACTCTTGTCTATCTTGCGTCTCGTTTTCAAAATTTATCCACCCATCATAACCTAGACACACGATCACAACACTCCTCAATATTATCCATTCCCTCCCACCGAACATCCTCATATTCATCTTCTTTCACTGTGGCTGTTCCTCGACTTTGGAATTCCCTACCGAGTAATGTCAGGGACTGTCAGACATCAAACCAATTTAAGAATAGACTAACGAAATATTTTTCTAACAATTCTTGTTAACAATAATAGCTGTTTCAGGTTTCTCAATGTTTAATGGTTATGTATATCACAGATAAATATCTAAATTATCTCCTTATTATTATTATTATTATTATTATTATTATTATTATTATTATTATTATTATTATTATCACTATTTCTTACCATTCTTTATTATTGTCACACTAACATTACTTATCCAACTTTCATTATTTATTTCATGTTGTTTTATGGTCTACACATTAATGTAATATGTATGTAACCAATTGTATTCAATTAGATTTAGAGTCTGGCTGGGCGGAAGAGAAGGCCTACTGACCTTAGCTCTGCCAGATTAAATAAATAAATTAATAATAATAATAATAATAATAATAATAATAATAATAATAATAATAATTATTATTATTATTATTATTATTATTATTATTATTATTATTATTATTATTATTATTATTATTATTATTATTATTATTATTATTATTAGATTTCAAAAAGAGAGAGAGAGAAGTTTTATATAATATTCTTATTGAATTTGGTATTCCCAAGAAATTAGTTCGATTAATTAAAATGTGTCTTAGTGAAACTTACAGTAGAGTCCGTATAGGTCAGTTTCTATCTGATGCTTTTCCAATTCACTGCGGGCTAAAGCAGGGAGATGTACTATCACCTTTACTTTTTAACTTCGTTCTAGAATATGCCATTAGGAAAGTTCAGGATAACACAGAGAGTTTGGAATTGAACGGGTTACATCAGCTTCTTGTCTATGCGGATGACGTGAATATGTTAGGAGAAAATCCAGAAACGATTAGGGAAAACGCGGAAATTCTACTTGAAGCAAGTAAAGAGATAGGGTTGGAAGTAAATCCCGAAAAGACTAAGTGTATGATTATGTCTCGTGATCAGAATATTATACGAAATGGAACTATAAAAGTTGGAGATTTATACTTCGAAGAGGTGGAAAAATTCAAATATCTTGGAGCAACAGTAACAAATATAAATGACACTCGGGAGGAAATTAAACGCAGAATAAATATGGGAAATGCGTGTTATTATTCAGTTGAGAAGCTTTTGTCATCCAGTCTGCTGTCAAAAAATCTGAAAGTTAGAATTTATAGAACAGTTATATTACCGGTTGTTCTGTATGGCTGTGAAACTTGGACTCTCACTTTGAGAGAGGAGCATAGGTTCAGGGTGTTTGAGAATAAGGTGCTTAGTAAAATATTTGGGGCTAAGAGGGATGAAGTTACAGGAGAATGGAGAAAGTTACACAACACAGAACTGCACGCATTGTATTCTTCACCTGACATAATTAGGAACATTAAATCCAGACGTTTGAGATGGGCAGGGCATTTATCACGTATGGGCGAATCCAGAAATGCATATAGAGTGATAGTTGGGAGGCCAGAGGGGAAAAGACCTTTGGGGAGGCCGAGACGTAGATGGGAAGATAATATTAAAATGGATTTGAGGGAGGTGGGATATGATGATAGAGAATTGATTAATCTTGCTCAGGATAGGGACCAATGGCGGGCTTATTTGAGGGCGGCAATGAACCTCCGGGTTCCTTAAAAGCCAGTAAGTAAGTAAGTATTATTATTATTAGTATTATTATTATTATTATTATTATTATTATTATGAGTGATGCCGTATTGGTGTCACGAGGTTCAAACCCATCTTGAGATACTTGAGAAAACAAAAAAACAATACCGATTCTCAGTCATTGGCTGGGAGTTCACTCTCCATGTTGTAGGGAAGAGTAGTTTCTTAATAAATTGTAATGCGCTTCCACAAGTATATGGGTCCATCTGTTACTGATGTTAGGAATGATGCTTCCACATTTCAGTCCACAGTAAAATTATTTATCTTTTCAGTTCCTTCAACTCTTCTGCACTCTCACTCTGCTCCCTTCTCTTAGCTTTGTTGCATCCGCAAAACAATAACACGTATTTTGATATGATTATGTTATTTTCAGTTATTTTTCCTTAAAAATATCCAATTAATAAAAGTATGACTTGTGAGTATTATATCAGAAGGCGATGTTGTTTTGTTAACTCACATTCTCGCTGAACCGTTCAGCTAAACGTTAGGAATCAGTGACAAGATACTGCTTGGAAGTCATTGCCATAATAACACGAAAACAGAGACAAAAATATCAGCTATATTTGTAGATATCATACTAATGTTAAGGTTATAATATTATGTAAATAAATAGTAGTAAAACTGAGAGTTGTATGAGCAGGAATGAAAGTACAGACATATCAAACAATTGAAGAGTCCACTGCAAGAATGATGGATGTCATTTGGAATACATTTTTCAGGAGAAGTAATTGAAAGTTAGAAATGCTTAGCGCTCAAAGCTTAACTGTGATATTCCAATCATTATTGGACAATGACTATCAGTGTTAATGCCATATAACTCTCTATATACATTCTATATGTCTTAAGCTATGCATTGACAGTCTCGGTTCATTTTCGACATGAAAGTGACATCCATCATTCTTGCAGTGGACTCTTCAATTAGTGTTAAATTATAGAACAAGAGGCAGAAAATCAGGAATATCTTTAAATGAGCATTGGAAGTGGCTGAAACGAGTCTATAATAAGCCTATATCGTGAATGAAAACAATGATGATTAAAATGTGAAAATAATATTGAGTTTTGTGTACTTCGTTTATAAATTAAAGAACAAAAATTCTTATTAATTTCACATGTCTGCAACTTAAGGCCTTATATTAGTACAATGTTGTAGATAGAAACAAGATCTTTCAAGGCTATGTAACATTTTTACACATTACTGTTATTAATGCTCAAGACACTAAGGGTGCTATTCATAGACATTTCGCAGCACGCGCTACGAGCGTACTAAGCTAGCCCCGGCTATCGACTGGTTACTTGTACAGAATTCAAATCATATCCTATCGCTAACACTGGTTTATGAATACGAAAAACGCTGATCATCCACCGGAAACCCGCGCTAAAAATGTCTATGAATACGGCCCTTAACTATCATCTGAGAGTTGTGAAGCTGCTGTCAATCAATCAATCAATCAATCAAACTCGTGTATCTCCTCATGAGGAGCATAGGGCATTCACAAAGTGCCTCCATCGGACCCTATTTGTAGCCAACTTCTTCACTTCGCTCCATGTTTTCCCCTCCCTAGCAATTTCCTCCAAAACTGTTCTCTTCCATGTATTTTTTGGCCTTCCTCTTGTTCTACTACTCTGGGGGTTCCAATCCAAAGCCATTCTTTCTACTGCTCCATCTTCTTTCCTGAGTGTGTGCCCTATCCAATTCCACTTTCGTCTTTTGATTTCTATTGTGATTTCTTTCTTATTTGTTATCTTCCATAATTTTGAGTTTATGATTATATCTGGCCATCTAATTTTTAAAATTCTTCGTAAACAGCTATTAACAAATGTTTTCAGTTTATTTTGTATAATTTTACTTGTTTTCCATGTCTCACAGCCATATAATAAGACTGATTTCACATTACTGTTAAAGATTTTAATTTTTGTAGATCTAGATATAATATAAGATCTCCATATTGGGTACAACTGGACAAATGCACTGTTTGTCTTTTTTATTCGATTCTTTACATCCTCAAAGGCTCCACCATCCTTGTCAATTATACTACCCAAATATTTAAATTCTTGAACAGTATCAATGTTGTTATTATTTATTATAAATGTATCTGTCTTTTTACTATTTAGTGTCATTTCTTTAGTTTTCTTTACGTTTATTTTCATATGAGCCCCTTTTGTGGAGCTGCTGTAGACTAACATATAAAATACGAAATAGCAGTGAAGAATATCGCATTTCTCCTAGTAGCATTGGTAGAGTACAGTGCAACACAAGAGTTTTGTCGGTTGCATATACAACAGGCAATGTTATCTATCACAGTAATTGAAGACCTTCCCGGAAAGAGGATGTAATCAGCAAGTCTATAATACACGTATCAGGAGTACGGGAAATACCAGTCATTTGAGGGAAATATTTCGTTAGGCTTATATTTACTAGCAGAACCATTTGATTAATCAAGGATACAAGTTTATTAAGCTTCTGGATGCAATAATTTATTGTTATAAATGAATGTTAAAAATTATTTTTTTTTCACCTAAGTTACATATTTCATTAATTTCGTGTTACATTCTTCTTCCGGGGAGGACTTCATTTGTTTAAGAGAACTGACACATATTCTTTCTACATGTCTGGAACATTTAGGTAAATACCAGCTCCATAATATGGAGTAATTTCGACGTATGTATAAGATATTATCTTATACATACGTCAAAATTACTATTCACACCAGCTGTAGCAATCATACCCCACTGAGAGTTAAATTTTATTATCCTACAAAAAAAAATAGCCATTTCGTTGTTATTTTTTATGATTCTGTAACCCTTAATTTTATTATAAACATAGCACTACTTCGATTTCTATGCATGCATTGAAGTTTATTTTCTGACCAGTGCTACCAACTCTACTATGATTTCCAACAACTACCGGACAAGTATTCTGTAAGGCCACAACTCTATGATGATGATGATGATGATGATGATGATGATGATAATAATAATAATTGTAGGTCCCTATCACCACGGCATGGCGCGTCCTCAGGTTGCGGATCGAGGAGACGGCCTCCAGATATGGAGGGTAGCTGTGAATATATTGAATAAGCAGTCGCGGACAGCCGATCAGGGATGGTCCTCCAGCTTGGGGGTTGGGCGAAGGGCTAACAACCCATCACCGTAAAAAACAGCTAGTTACGAATACTTCAAATAAGCCTCGGAATAGGACTGATTCTCTGGCACGACCACAGCAAAGGAATAAGGTTTTGAGATTTGGTACTTGGAATGTTACAGGTCTGTATAGAACAGGAGGGGTAACATTAGTAGCAAAATAACTAGCTAGATATAGAATAGACTTTGTAGGAGTACAGGATGTTAGGTTAGTTGGGAACGGCATAACACAAATAGGAGATTATTTGTTGTATTATGGGGAAGGAAACGATAATCACCAATTAGGAACGGGATTCTTTATTCATCTATACTAATAATAAATCTGTAGCCGAAATTTTTCTGGTAATTTTCGATTTTCCAAAAATAATTGGTCCTAACATATATAATTAACCACCCTGAAACCCAAAATCGCTTTTTTGAAATTTTTGTTTGTATGTCTGTCTGTCTGTCTGTATATTTGTTACCTTTTCACGCGATAATGGCTGAACAGATTTCGATGAAAATGGGAATATAAATTAAGTTCGTTGTAACTTAGATTATAAGCTATATGGCATTCAAAATACATTATTTAAAAGGGGGGTTATAAGGGGCTCTGAATTAAATAAATCGAAATATCTCGCTTATTATTGATTTTTATGAAACATGTTACATAACAACACTTTCTTGAAACATCATTTCCGATAACTTTTATTCTTTGAAAAATTTTGATAGGACTGACATTTAATGAGATAAATGAGTTTTAAAATTAAAATAACTGCCATCTAAGGCCGTGTAATGAAATAAAAAATTACTTCGTCTATAAGGGGCCTTGGTCAACAAAAATCTAAAGCTATTAATCATAGCCTACAGACAATGTTTCTGTGTTTGTATGAAGCAATATCGGAAGTTAAATTCGATTTGTATAATTAATTATTATTTCACCATTGGAAAGTGTAGTTTCTCTAGATGGACATAATGCTATAATGTTATTACAGCAACTTCTGAGTGAATTGAGTACAGGTAAGATTAAAATAGCTTCTTATGCACAGAAAATTTGATAGGCTATTCTGTGTATTCGTTTCCTGTATTTCTTAAAATAATGTTTATCTCAGAGAATTAACGAACAACGAGAGTGTATTGATTTAGTATGCAGTAATAATATGTTAACTTAGCATTTCATTATTTTATAATCCAAATTTTAACTATGCTCAATTGAATCGAGTTAAAATACATAAAATACATATGCATTAAATGCAATGCAAAAAATGTGGGTAATGAGCCAAGCAGATTATGTTGCCCTGTTGTAAAATAAAATTTGGTCCTCCAGAGATTCAAGAGCCCCCATAACAAATTGAAAACTTACTTATCGGGGTACATCCGTTATCAACACACTTTTTATATAATATAATATAATATAATATAATATAATATAATATAATATAATATAATATAATATAATATAATATAATATAATATAAGTTATTTAAGTTATTTGAAGGGTTCAGAACCATAGTGGGCCAAGCGCCATTTACTGAATACGTAGAAAACAAGAGTTAAAATTAAGTTATTACCATAATTCAATGGAAACATATAACAAGTAAAATAAAGTATACACATTAAATGTAAATGATGTCAATGTTCATTGAACTATGGATGCATGTAATAAAAATTAAGAAACATGTTAAAGGAATTGTCATTGCACCAAATGAGTGCTCTCTGGACCAAAATGATTCCATTGTAATTATTTAAATATAATTTAAATTAAGTAAGATATTAAACGATTTATCCTTCTATCAAACAAGAATATTCCCTGGATCAAATGTCCTATTTTAATTATGTAATTACTTTATATTTATTTCTAACGGGTGCAGCGGAGCGCACGGGTACGGCTAGTAAAAGAATAAAATCAGCAGTAAAATTCTTCACCTGACATAATTAGGAACATTAAATCCAGACGTTTGAGATGGGCAGGGCATGTAGCACGTATGGGCGAATCCAGAAATGCATATAGAGTGTTAGTTGGGAGGTCAGAGGGAAAAAGACCTTTAGGGAGGCCGAGACGTAGATGGGAAGATAATATTAAAATGGATTTGAGGGAGGTGGGATATGATGATAGAGAATGGATTAATCTTACTCAGGATAGGGATCAATGGCGGGCTTATGTGAGGTCGACAATGAACCTCCGCGTTCCTTAAAAGCTAGTAAGTAATAATAATAATAATAATAATAATAATAATAATAATAATAATAATAATAATAATAATAATAATAATATATGCAGTATCGTACTGAACAATGTATAAATAGGCCTATAACATTTAAAATATTAAATTAAACAATAAATGTTTATCAAATTACATATAATATATTTTCAAAACTACTAAAATACTGTATATTCTAGGTAATATTTCCACCAAATTCATCTTCAGCGCTCTGTTTACAACATTGTTATTTTGGGATATAATACACGTATTATGAAGTCACTACTATTTTTTTATTAACTTAAGACTCTTTAAGTCCACACCTGTGGAGTAACGGTTAGTGCGTCTGGCCGCGAAACCAGGTGACCCGGGTTAGATTCCCGGGCGGGGAAGTTACCTGGTTGAGGTTTTTTCCGGTGTTTTCCCTCAACCCAATATAAGCAAATGCTGGGTAACTTTCGGTGTTGGACCCCGGACTCATTTCACCGGCATTATCACCTTCATCTCATTCAGAAGCTAAATAACCTAAGATGTTGATAAAGCGTCGTAAAATAACCTACTAGAATAAAAAAAAAATACTTTTTAAGAATTACTCAGAATTAACGCCTGTAAAAGTTTCTTTATACACGTACACAATACAGCAGTGTTAGAGAAATTGCCGTCCCATCACGGCGACTGGTGTGGTACATGATGCACAAATATGAACACTAGAGAAACAAAAAAAATACAGATGTTACAGATAGAAAATTATAATAGGAAATAGGTTTCTTATAAATTTGATTTCAGTCTCGAATAGGATCTTAGATTGACTTTTTGCCCACTACAAGAAGTATAAATAGAACATTCTATTATTTTGGAAAAATCGATTTCTTAGATTCATATTCTCAGCATCCCTTATACCGAAAATGTTATATTTTATGACATTTGAGAGACATAGTATTTAGTCAAATGTCAGGGCATTCAATTAAACATTTTTGAGATATAGACTGCTTATCCGACTTAAGTATAGCATCTTAACCTAAATTATTGGACATGTTTTGTTCGGTTTAAATATCTACGTGTCGGTTTCCTTCAGAAAGAAAAAGCATGAGATATAATTTACCATTAAAATCATCGGTTGTGCATTTAAGAGATATAGAGATGCAATTTTGCCATTTTTCTTTAAAAAAAATACGATTTTCCGTAACTAAATTAAAAATTGTTTCAGATCTAAAACAGCCCTCTCCCAATTTTCATGCCAATAAAGCTGTCCAATCACCTGTTAGAGTTAGAAGAAACTGCATGTGTTTACATTCTTCTATATACAGTAGTTCGAAATTTTTAAAGTCATTTTTCTCGGCTTATGCGATAAGATATAAAACAAATGCGCATCGGGTGCGACACGATTGTTTTGCAGTTGATAGGTGGCATTGATTGGTTAAAAGTCAATATAGTCTTACATTCCATTGCTGTATCGGTACATTAGCTAAATAGTCGCAGTAATTTTTATTACATCATTCGTTTTAAATGCTTGATTCATCTCATTTCGTAAATAAACTTTGGAGTCAATTTAAGGAGTTAGGTACAGCTTACAGCAGTAAACGTTTGGAAATATTCAACATTTTTCCCTCCATTACTGTATTTTGTACAATAATGAAAATTGGTATGTTTAAAACACTGTCCTTCTGCTATACGAAAAAAATATTTTTACGATTTAAAAAAAAATTTACATTTTTTTTTTTTTTTCAAAATTCATTTCACTGTGCAGTGATGAAGCGTTTCCCACGTAACTCAAAAACTATCCAACATTCTGTGATGAAATTTTTGTGTGTATTTATACATGTCATATCAACAATATGATGTAAGATCACTTCTCTACCTTGGATACATTGTTTGATCAAAAATAAATTCGTTTAAAAATGGTCAAATACCAACATTTTCTTCTAACACAAAATAAAAAGAAATATTATTTATTAAGGAATGTAGTTGAAAGAGCATGATATTATAAGTATGAGTTTCAGAAATAAAAAAGGAGAGAGATAACATGAAAAAGTTAACAAGTTTATGAGTTATGAGGGAAATGCTTCATCACTGCACAGTGAACTGCCACCATTTATAATTAAACAAAATATAAGTATTTTTTTAATCGTAAAAAAACTATTTTTTTTTTCATATAACAGAATCCCGGTTGGATCAAGTACCTGGTTGAGGTTTTTTCCGGGGTTTCCCCTCAAACCAATTTAAGCAAATGCTGGGTAACTTTCGGTACTGGATCCCGGACTCATTTCACCAGCATTATCACCTTCATCTCATTCAGACGCTAAATAACCTAAGTGTTGATACAGCATCGTAAAATAACCTACTTAAAAATATAGCAGAAGGACAGTGTTTTAGATATATCAATTTTCATTATTGTACAAGATACAGTAATGGAGGAAAAAAATGTTGAATATTTCCAAAAATTTTACTGCTGTAAGCTGTACCTAACCTCTTAAGACTTGTGAAGGAAGAACCGACATATCCGAATTATATTTTGTGTGCGACAGTTTTCTTCGACTGCATAACTTTCCTGAACACTTCACCCCCTTCATTGCTATCATCTGGATGGTATCCGAATAGTCTTCGTGGTAAAAGGAAGACGTTAAATAATTTTCATTGCAATAATATAAACTCTGCAACCTTGAGTGATGAAATAGCCGCTCTAAATATTCGATAACACATTTCTCGAAGCTATACGAGCGTTAACGTAACAAAAAGTTGAAAGAAGAACGAGGCCGTAAGCAGTAGACTGACAGCTATTTCCGTTTTCTGGTAACAGAATGACGTAAATCTCATGAATCATTACAAAACAACAATTCTAACCTTGAGCCTATTTCCTTTGTGAAGGAATGAATTGCTGTGAGCTGATTATTGTTTAGATCTTCAGCTGCGGCATTCTCTTCGTGTTGTGTGGAAACGCTCTCTCAGCTGTGCTCTTGAAACGCGTAAGATAGAAATTACTCCCATTAAACTCGGAGCAGATTTACGGCCTTAAGTGTAAAAAACATCTTCCATGGTGCTACAGAACGATATCGGTTGTTGACCTTGTTATGGTGGAACTGCCATCCCCTGGGATCTTTTTTTTTACGAAAATACAAGTTACAGGTCTACAAGTGCACAGGAAACTGCACTGTTAAGTGCAAGTTACAGGGTACGGTCTTCTTTTTTATTTAGTACAGGACATGTTGACTTGAAAGGAAAAGAAGCTATTTAAGAAAGCCGTGGCTTCTGCAATGTGGGTCATGGCAATGCTTCTTTGTTAACACCACCGCCCTCTGGATTACCTATCTTAATTGTGCGGTGATATCTGAGAGGATAAAAAGAAAGGAAGGAGCACTCCAACAATCACCTCCTACATAATAGCCAAATTGGCTAGTCTCTTATATGACACAACTCATCCTGCCTAAGGTATTCCGTGGCTTTCCTAAGGCGTAAGACAAATGTCGGGATGAGCCCTATAAGAAATGGGCGACAGACCTATATGCCCTTCCCCATATATATTCCCCTTTTCTTGTAAACGACGTATGCCCTAGTTCAGAACCTATAAATTGTCTATTAAATGTACGAGGTCACTCAATTAGTCGCAATTTGAAAGGAAGGGACCTCTCAAATTGCAGATTTAGATTTCACGGCGCTTCTTCCGACGGCCTTCACATGCCTTGTCATCGAACAACAGATGACAGCGTCTTGTCATCCTAACGGCAAACACCAGCCATCTCCTCCTCGCCCCGTCCCGTGATCACTTGATCAAATCTCCGTCCCCCTCGCGTATGTGGTACGTAAGAGGTTACGTCCAATTTCGGCTTCCCCTTCAAAATTTTCTAGAGCTCCTTCAGTGGAGCAGCGTAACCCGGAGTGAGACAAATGGCCAACAGGCTTGGAGCTCACATATTTAGTTTTCTACAGCCCCAACCCCTTGCAAGGACGCGTTTTGCGTACCTTTTAAATTTGTCCTCCCAATTCTCTTTCGATTCTTAGCTTCTTAGACTCCAAGCAAATTTGCTTGAAATCGGTGAGACGAATATAACGTTAAACTACACCTTCAGTGCCCCATAACCCTCCGCGAAATACTGCCAATCGCCAAATATTCAATTGCTACTATCGGTTTCGGTCATACGTAAACGGTTTAGAATGGATGTGAACCAGATTGGCTCTGATGTGAACGTAACAGAAGTATTAGCAGATTATTATATCAATGTACATTTCACTGTATATTTATTAAAAGTGTTATGGTTGTGACATGGACTGAACATTTCTTTTCCACATTCTTTCTTTTATCAAGATGGATGTTGGCACTCCTTCATATGTTAAAGCACAGGGGGACATATCAACGGATATATTTTACAGTTGAGCCGAACAGAATATTAGCTTATTTATGAAAAATAACACCTGCTCAACTTGACTACACTTTTGAAATATTCACAACAACACGACAGAATTTGTAATCGTAATAATATGAACAAAACAGCTGATAAACACACCGGAAAAAGAGACGAATTATGGGTAATTTGACGGCCATACTAGTACACCTTTTTGGTTCCACCGTTTCAAGCTTATGGCCCAGGGTTGGGTGGTAGTTACAAATTATTATGAATAATTGCCATTGTTGTAAATTTTAACGTATAAATGGATTCTAAAATGAAAGAAATTATGGAGAAAAAGAATATTTTGTTTGGAGCTGTATCTGAAAGGCTTACAAAATAAGACAAAGTAATTAATTACAGGTAACATAACCTATAAACTATATTCCACCCACTAACAGAGATTGGCAGGATTTATACAGGGTGTTTCAAAACTACGGGGCATAATTTCAGGTATGTATTTCCCACATGTAGACAATCAAAATAGTTCATTACAACATATGTCCGGAAATGCTTAATTTCCGAGTTATGACCTTCACAACATTGAAATTCACCGGAACATTTTTCTTTCCGCAGGTCGTTGCCGTCAAAGGAGACATTAAGAGGGCACTCTGACAGTTCATTCCGAGGCGAAGGTTACATTCAGTGTTGTATAGGCGTTAGACTGTGCGACATGTATTCAAATCAATAGCTGGCAGAGATACACTTCATGTACGGTAAGGCGGACGGCAATGCTGCGCTGGCTCGTCGTTTGTACCAGGAGAGGTACCCACAGCGACAATGTCCAGATCGGAAGACATTTGTACGTCTCCATTACCGTCTGTGCGAATATGGAAAATTTAATTCTCCTGGTTTGGGAAGGGGACGACCAAGATCTACAACTCCAGAAGTACAGGAGGAGATTCTGGAGGCTGTGAACATGACTCCTTCTATGAGTATACGAAGGGTAGCGTTGCAAGTCAATGTTCCTCATACGACTGTCTGGAGACTGTTGAAAGAGTATCAATTGTATCCTTATCATTTGCAACGTGTACAGGCCCTGTCACCAGCAGATTACCCTGCACGAGTTAGGTTCTGTCAGTGGTTCTTGCAGCAGTGTGGTGTAAATCAGAACTTTCCTGCCTTAGTATTATTTACAGATGAAGCACAGTTCACACGAGATGGCATAACAAATTTCCACAATCAGCATGTATGGGCGTATGAAAACCCACGTGAAACTGTTCCATCTCATCACCAGGTGCGGTTCTCCCTCAACATGTGGGCCGGTATCATTGGTGATCGATTAGTTGGACCCCATGTACTTGTAAACAGACTTACGGGGCAGGCGTACACAAACTTCCTGGAAAACACCATACCTCATGTTTTAGAAGACACTCCACTGATCAATCGTCAACACATTCACTTCTTGCATGATGACACTTCAGTCGTACTGCTCGCCGGTACTTGAATCGAAGGTTTCCTGATCGATGGATAGATAGAGATGGCCCAATTGCTTGGCCTCCACGCTCACCTGATCTGAACCCTCTCGATTTCTACTTGTGGGGCCATTTAAAATCATTGGTTTATTCGTCTCCGGTGCCTGATTTGGAATCCCTTCGGAATCGAATTGTGGCATACGCAATACTCCTGGAGTTTGGGATCGTGTTCGCAGGTCAATGAGACATCGATGTGAGGTCTGTATTGAAGCAGGAGGTGACATTTTGAACATCTTCTGTAATGACGAGGACCTGCGGAAAGAAAAACGTTCCGGTGAATTTCAATGTTGTGAAGGCCATAACTCGGAAATGAAGCATTTCCGGACACATGTTGTAATGAACTATTTTGATTGTCTACATGTGGGAAATAAATACCTGAAATTATGCCCCGTATTTTTGAAACACCCTGTATAATATTTTCACTATCCTGATAGCCTTATGCTGGGTTACAAGAAAACAGACCTATAAATAATATACTCCTCCATTATTTAGTGGACCTCTAAAGTTGGTGGATTTTCGGGTTGCTGAAGAGGAATTTGAGGAATTTAACGGGCCACTAGTCATTGGATCGTTTACAAAGCGTCTTTGGATTTCACAAGTGACGCAATAACACGTGAATGAATAAGAAGTTAACATCGGCTGCTAGACTGTTGTGAGGCATTGCTTTTATTGTTGTCAAAATTTGTAATAAATATAGACTAATACGAACCAGAAAGAAGTCAGGAACAGAAGTTTCAGTGAGAAAGATAAATATGCGTATTTGTTGTTAGAAACAGCGCACGAAAATAAAAAGGCAGTCCAGAGCACATAACCTCGTCGTCAGACGATGAACTGGAGTCTGTAATAAAGAAATAAATAATAACTTCGCTATTCGAGGAATAAATAAATAAATAAATAAATAAATAAATAAATAATCAAATTACTGTATATCGATGGTTAAGAAGAGATAGCTCTATCTACAAAAACGATAATTTAGTTTAACTATATTATTATTATTATTATTATTATTATTATTATTATTATTATTATTTAGATTAACTACATTATTATCATGTTCATAAAATTGGACAATGTACTAATATTTTGTTCTCTAATAGAAGATCTTGCAAAGCAGAAACATAAATAAGTGTCTATTTTGAGAAAATAACTTCGAAAGCAGTTTTTTTATTTACCTGTAAATATACAGATACGAGGTAGGTATTAATTTTTAGCCATCGATATGCAATATTATTATAATATCGTGTATATAGGCCAATTATACAAAATATCGCATTCCTGAATCTCACAAGGTAACATTAAACTGAATCAGAATATATAAACTATTCGCTGTCTAACGGAGGGATAAATATTAATAATCTGTAGGAGGGAAATCAGATCTCTAAGCTACTTAATCCTTTAATGGTTCAATAACATTAAAGAGTTTTCTTGCAACGCGTCTTTGGAACTTATTGGTCCGTTAGCGGCTAACGAAGGAATTTATGCATTCTTGCAACCCACCATAAGACTTGCACAACTGTAAAGAAACATTTGTGACCGATGACAAAAATGCCTGAAATTCACCTATAACCTGTACTTTTTCTCCTTCACTTACAATTATTGCATAAGCGTAATTTCGTAATACACCTGTAAGTTACAAGTTTTACTAATTTATTTATTTATTCATTCATTTTATATTTGTATATAGACCATATTATTACATGCTGTATGTATTTCACCATTTATTAATGTTATTGTGCTCAATGAATTCTTTTAATTTTCTGATATTTTTGTATAACTGATCTGAACTGCGCCCGAGCACGAGCTTCTGCTCTTTCGGGCTGCAATTCCTAATGTAGCTCAAGTGCAAAGTATTAAATAAATAAATAAATAAATAAATACTTACTGGCTTTTAAGGAACCCGGAGGTTCATTGCCGCCCTCACATAAGCCCGCCATTGGTCCCTATCCTGAGCAAGATATATCCAGTCTCTACCATCATATCTTACCTCCCTCAAATCCATTTTAATATTATCTTCCCATCTACGTCTCGGCCTCCCCAAAGGTCTTTTGCCCTCCGGCCTTCCAACTAACACTCTATGTGCATTTCTGGATTCGCCCATACGTACTACATGTCCTGCCCATTTCAAACGTCTGGATTTAATGTTCCTAATTATGTCAGGTGAAGTATAAAATGCGTGCAGCTCTGTGTTGTGTAACTTTCTCCATTCTCCTGTAACTTCATCCCTCTTAGCCCCAAACATTTTCCTAAGAACCTTATTCTCAAACACCCTTAATCTCTGTTCCTCTCTCAAAATGAGAGTCCAAGTTTCACAACCATACAAAAAAACCGGTAATATAACTGTTTTATAAATTCTAACTTTCAGATTTTTGGACAGCAGACTGTATGATAAGAGCTTCTCAACCGAATAATAACAGGCATTTCCCATATTTATTCTGCGCTTAATTTCCTCCCGAGTATCATTTATATTTGTTACTGTTGCTCCAATATATTTGAATTTTTCCACCTCTTCGAAGGATAAATCTCCAATTTTTATATTTCCATTTCGCACAATATTCTGGTCACGAGATATAATCATATACTTTGTCTTTTCGGGTTTTACTTCCAAACCGATCGCTTTACTTGCTTCAAGTAAAATTTCTGTTTTTTCCCTAATCGTTTGTGTATTTTCTCCTAACATATTCACGTCATCCGCATAGACAAGAAGCTGATGTAACCCGTTCAATTCCAAACCCACATAAATAAATAAATAAATAAATAAATAAATAAATAAATAAATAAATAAATAAATAAATAAGTAAATAAAATTCAGTCATTTACTCATTAATTTATTTATTCATTCACTAACTTATTCATTCATTTATTCATTAACTAATTTTTCCATTCCCTTAATGAGGGTTAATTGATACACTTTCTCCTTATCTTTGCCGTAAATTCACTCATTCATAAACTCCCTTGCTTATTAGTAACGTTACTCCACCAGAAAGTTAATCAATTGACTAATTAAGTCATCCGATTGATCACGTACATATTCAATCACCACATCATTCATTTGTCTATTAATTCATTAACTGACTGACTCCTTAAGGTGCAATTCATTTCTGAAGTACGTTAGCTCCTCCATAGTTATGACATGTCCCACTTACCAAGCAAGCGAAGAGAATACGAAATGTGTTCATCGTAAGTTAGGGTTAATTACTGCTTGCTAGCCAGCGGAGTAACCCAATTTCGCTCTCAATCAGTGCTGTCAACTGCAGCTGCAGAGGAGGAATATAAAAAGTTTAAAAATTCGACCCTCGCTGCAGTCGAGGCAATTCCCGGCTCATTACAGCCAAGTCCATTGAACCAGGCAGACGCAATACTTTCCAATTGACCCACCGCCTCTCTCCTTGCAGAATTCGTAATCGAACTCCACACAGTCGGCGAAATCTTCATTACCCTGCTTTAAATGTTTAACGGACTCAGCGTAGTTGGCGAGTAAGAATTATAATGCTATGTGTAGAGTTCTCCAATTGTTCCTCGAGTATTAAGTGCAAACTAAATTCCGCCTTAACAGTTTACAGAGGAATTTGAACTCGTGGACAGATACTCGGCGTGCTAGGTTATTATTTTTCACTATACGAAAGATATTTAAAAACATAAAATTGTGCAGCTTTCCGTACAATGACACACAGATTAATTAATATACCAATGAACAATGACAACTACACTGAAGAATTAAACACAATAAAATATATAGCACAAGACAATGGATATAACCCTAGCATAATAGACACACTAATAAAAAAGGCAAAACAAAAACAGAACAAACCAACACAAACACCACGTGAGAATAAATACATAACATTAACATATCACAATACCAATAGTCACAAAATTGCAACTTCATTCAGAAAACTAAAATACAAGATAGCATACAAAACAAATAATACAACACAGAAATATCTAAATAATCACATTAAACATTCAAATAAATATAATTCAACTGGAGTTTACAAACTAAAATGCAATAGTTGCCCACATTTTTAAATAGGACAGACAGGAAGATCCTTTCATACAAGATATAATGAACATATTAAAGCTATAACCAAACCTTACATCACATCAAATTACGCAGAACACATTATCTACAATGATCATGATTACAATAGTATAGAAACAGATATGGAAATTTTACACATCACACCAAAAAGTTCACAGTTAAACATCTTAGAACAATACGAAATATATAAACATACAATAACATACCTACAACATAAACTTAATACACAAATACAGTTCAATACCCACACATTATTCGATGTCATGATACGTCATAACACACAAACAACCAGCCCCACCATAAGAGCAACACACCCCCACCCCTACAACCGACAACTGCACTTCGCAGAATTCAAGATCACCAGTAGTTCAGGAGACGCTGATGAAGACGTAACATCACGTCGAAACGGGCCGTCTGTCCAAGGTATACCTTTTTTAAAAATTTTAACACTTTTTAACGCGTGACTAAACAATTTTATGTTTTTAACAAACAAAGTGTTAACGTGAACTATAATCAATGACGAAAGATATCATTCATTTATATTTTTCTGCCCAAGGGCAGGTTATTCACTACAAATCCAGCATTCTTCAATATTCCCTGTTTTCCCCCTTTATCTTAGTCTCCGCATACGATCCATATATCTTAATTTTACCTACCAGCTGAAATCTTCTGCCCCGGACTTTTTTTCCCCGTACACCATTCCTTCCAGTGCATCCTTCAGCAGGCACTTTCTCCTTTGTCAGTGATCCAGTCAGTTCATTTTTCTCTTCCTGACCAGTTTCAGTATTATGCTTTCTTCATCCTCTCTTTCCAACACAGCTTCATTTCTTATTTCATTTGTCCATTTCATATGCCCCATTCTTCTCCATACCTACATTTCAAATGCTTCTAGTTGTATTTCTTCACTTCGTCGTAATCAATACAATGCGTGCAGTTCTACGTTGTGTAACTTTTTCCATTCTCCTGTAACTTCATCCCTCTTAGCCCCAAATATTTTCCTAAGCAACTTATTCTCAAACACTCTTAACCTATGTTCCTCTCTCAAAGTGGGAGTCCAAATTTCACAACCATACAGAACAACCGGTAATAGGCCTATAACTGTTTTAAAAATTCTAAGTTTCAGATTTTTTGACAGCAGACTGGATGATAAAATCTTCTCAACCGAATAATAATAGGCATTTCCCATATTTATTCTGTGTTTAATTTCCTCCCGAGTGTCATTTATATTTGAATCGCTTCATAAAGAAAAGGCTTCAGTCCAGTTTAGCTAAGTTGTGGGAAATGAAGAAAAACTGTCCGGACCGATGCTTCTTCCTTTACAAAACGCTCACATTGAGAACACAATATCACGATGAAAGAAATGTTGGACTGGCTTCTTTTCTTGATAAAATGATGTGTTGAGCATTCAAGGTGGGAAATTCAATGTTAACTTAATTTCGAAAAAAAATATGACTGATGCCCTTCCTTTATGAAGCAATTCATATGTTGCTGTTGCTCCCAGGTATTTGAATTTTTCAACCTTTTGAAAGGATAAGTTTCCAATTTTTATATTTCCATTTGGTACAATATTCTCGTCACGAGACATAATCATATACTTTGTCTTTTCGGGATTTACTTCCAAACCTACCGCGTTACTTGCTTCAAGTAAAATTCCCGTATTTTCCCTAATCGTTTGTGGATTTTCTCCTAATATATTCACGTCATCCGCATAGACAAGCAGCTGATGTAAACCGTTCAATTCCAAACCCTCTCTGTTATCCTGGACTTTCCTAATGGCATATTCTAGAGCAAAGTTAAAAAGTAAAAGTGATAGTGCATCTCCTTGCTTTAGCCCACAGTGAATTGGAAACGCATCTGACAGAAACTGACCTATACGGACTCTGCTGTACGTTTCACTGAGACACATTTTAATTAATCGAACTATCACCGAAATGCATGTGTAAACTGTGTGACAAACCATGTGCAAGATACCACTTCAGTGAGTTAATATTTGAGGAGAAAAATTTGATCCGGCGCCAGGAATAGAACCCGGATCCTTGGTTCTACGTACCAAGCGCTCTGACCACTGAGCTACGCCGAATTCAATCCACAGCACCAGATAGAACCTTCCTCCTTCAGCGTTTCCCTTTGTGGCCTGACTCCAAGTTAGTCTTATATGTTGACGTATATGTCTAGTGTCAACTGCCATTATACTAGGAGCACACTCAGTTGAGTGACTTGTTTGGCCAGGATTTCGCAGTTATGATGCACTACTAGCTATGGGAATATTAGGGATTTCATTAATTTGTCCTGCAGAATAATCTCTGTAATGTTGAGCCGGATCGAATTTTTCTCCTCAAATATTAATTGTCAACATTACAGAGATTATTCTGTAGGACAAATTAATAAAATCCATAATAACTTCAGTTATGCGGATGACGTGAATATGTTAGGAGAAAATCCACAAACGATTAGGGAAAACACGGGAATTTTACTGGAAGCAAGTAAAGAGATAGGCTTGGAAGTAAATCCCGAAAATACAAAGTATATGATTATGTCTCGTGACCAGAATATTGTACGAAATGGAAATATAAAAATTGGAAATTTATCTTTTGAAGAGGTGGAGAAGTTCAAATATCTGGGAGCAACAGTAACAAATATAAATGATACTCGGGAGGAAATTAAACACAGAATAAATTTGGGAAATGCCTGTTATTATTCGGTTGAGAAACTTTTATCATCCAGTCTGCTGTCAAAAAATCTGAAAGTTAGAATTTATAAAACAGTTATATTACCGGTTGTTCTGTATGGTTGTGAAACTTGGACTCTCACTTTGAGAGAAGAACAGAGATTAAGGGTGTTTTAGAATAAGATTCTTAGGGAAATATTTGGGGCTAAGAGGGATGAAGTTACAGGAGAATGGAGAAAGTTACACAACACAGAACTGCACGCATTGTATTCTTCACCTGACATAATTAGGAACATTAAATCCAGACGTTTGAGGTGGGCAGGGCATGTAGCACGTATGGGCGAATCCAGAAATGCATTTAGAGTGTTAGTTGGGAGGCCGGAGGGAAAAAGACCTTTAGGGAGGCCGAGACGTAGATGGGAAGATAATATTAAAATGGATTTGAGGGAGGTGGAATATGATGACAGAGAATGCATTAATTTTGTTCAGGATAGGGACCAATGACGGGCTTATGTTTGGGCGGCAATGAACCTCCAGGTTCCTTAAACGCCAGTAAGTAAGTAAGTAATAACTTCAGTGAGTGTTTAAAGAGCAAATCGCTGCTGGAATACGGCAGAGCCCAAAACTAATGCACATTTGTGCGCACTTCTCCTTATTTTTATTAATCGAACTAGTTTCTTGGGTTCCACACCTGTGGAGTAACGGTCAGCGCGTCTGGCTGCGAAACCAGGTGGCCCGGGTTCGAATCCCGGTCGGGGCAAGTTACCTGGTTGAGGTTTTTTCCGGGGTTTTCCCTCAACCCAATACGAGCAAATGCTGGGTAATTTTCGGTGCTGGACCCCGGACTCATTTCACCGGCATTGTCACCTTCATATCATTCAGACGCTAAATAACCTAGATGTTGATACAGCGTCGTAAAATAACGCAATAAAATAAAAATAGTGTTTTGGGAATACCAAATTAAATAAGAATATCATATAAAACTTCTCTCTTAACCGAGTCATATGTCTTTTTGAAATCTATGAATAACTGATGCACTGTACCCTTATACTCCCAATTATTATTATTATTATTATTATTATTATTATTATTATTATTATTGTTATTTTATTATCCTAAGGGGCCGCAGCCCCCGGATTGAGAATCACTGATCTAGATCACTGATCACGCAGTCATAACTTGGTTTCTTAAAAAAACTATTGGGAATGCATATCATTCAGACGCTAAATAGCTTAGATGTTGATACAGCGTCGTAAAATAACCCAATAAAAAATAAAAATAGTTTCTTGGGAATACCAAATTAAATAAGAATATCATATAAAACTTCTCTCTTAACCGAGTCATATGTCTTTTCAAAATCTATGAATAACTGATGCACTGTACCCTTATACTCCCAATTATTATTATTATTATTATTATTATTATTATTATTATTATTATTATTGTTATTTTATTATCCTAAGGGGCCGCAGCCCCCGGATTGAGAATCACTGATCTAGATCACTGATCACGCAGTCATAACTTGGTTTCTTAAAAAAACTATTGGGAATGCATATCATTCAGACGCTAAATAGCCTAGATGTTGATACAGCGTCGTAAAATAACCCAATAAAATAAAAATAGTTTCTTGGGAATACCAAATTAAATAAGAATATCATATAAAACTTCTCTCTTAACCGAGTCATATGTCTTTTTGAAATCTATGAATAACTGATGCACTGTACCCTTATACTCCCAATTATTATTATTATTATTATTATTATTGTTATTATTATTATTATTATTATTATTATTATTATTATTTTATTATCCTAAGGGGCCGCAGCCCCCGGATTGAGAATCACTGATCTAGATCACTGATGACGCAGTCATAACTTGGTTTCTTAAAAAAACTATTGAGAATGCATATCATTCAGACGCTAAATAGCCTAGATGTTGATACAGCGTCGTAAAATAACCCAATAAAATAAAAATAGTTTCTTGGGAATACCAAATTAAATAAGAATATCATATAAAACTTCTCTCTTAACCGAGTCATATGTCTTTTTGAAATCTATGAATAACTGATGCACTGTACCCTTATACTCCCAATTATTATTATTATTATTATTATTATTATTATTATTATTATTATTATTATTGTTGTTGTTATTTTATTATCCTAACGGGCCGCAGCCCCCGGATTGAGAATCACTGATCTAGATCACTGATCACGCAGTCATAACTTGGTTTCTTAAAAAAACTATTGGGAATGCATATCATTCAGACGCTAAATAGCTTAGATGTTGATACAGCGTCGTAAAATAACCCAATAAAATAAAAATAGTTTCTTGGGAATACCAAATTAAATAAGAATATCATATAAAACTTCTCTCTTAACCGAGTCATATGTCTTTTCGAAATCTATGAATAACTGATGCACTGTACCCTTATACTCCCAATTATTATTATTGTTATTATTATTATTATTATTATTATTATTATTATTATTGTTATTTTATTATCCTAAGGGGCCGCAGCCCCCGGATTGAGAATCACTGATCTAGATCACTGATCACGCAGTCATAACTTGGTTTCTTTTAAAAAATCTATTGGGAATGCATATCATTCAGACGCTAAATAGCCTAGATGTTGATGCAGCGTCGTAAAATAACCCAATAAAATAAAAATAGTTTCTTGGGAATACCAAATTAAATAAGAATATCATATAAAACTTCTCTCTTAACCGAGTCATATGTCTGTTTGAAATCTATGAATAACTGATGCACTGTACCCTTATACTCCCAATTATTATTATTATTATTATTATTATTATTATTATTATTATTATTATTATTATTATTGTTATTATTATTATTATTATTATTATTATTATTATTATTGTTATTTTATTATCCTAAGGGGCCGCAGCCCCCGGATTGAGAATCACTGATCTAGATCACTGATCACGCAGTCATAACTTGGTTTCTTAAAAAAACTATTGGGAATGCATATCATTCAGACGCTAAATAGCCTAGATGTTGATACAGCGTCGTAAAAAAACCCAATAAAATAAAAATAGTTTCTTGGGAATACCAAATTAAATAAGAATATCATATAAAACTTCTCTCTTAACCGAGTCATATGTCTTTTTGAAATCTATGAATAACTGATGCACTGTACCCTTATACTCCCAATTATTATTATTATTATTATTATTATTATTATTATTATTATTATTGTTATTATTATTATTATTATTATTATTATTATTATTGTTATTTTATTATCCTAAGGGGCCGCAGCCCCCGGATTGAGAATCACTGATCTAGATCACTGATCACGCAGTCATAACTTGGTTTCTTAAAAAAACTATTGAGAATGCATATCATTCAGACGCTAAATAGCCTAGATGTTGATACAGCGTCGTAAAATAACCCAATAAAATAAAAATAGTTTCTTGGGAATACCAAATTAAATAAGAATATCATATAAAACTTCTCTCTTAACCGAGTCATATGTCTTTTTGAAATCTATGAATAACTGATGCACTGTACCCTTATATTCCCAATTATTATTATTATTATTATTATTATTATTATTATTATTATTATTGTTGTTGTTATTTTATTATCCTAACGGGCCGCAGCCCCCGGATTGAGAATCACTGATCTAGATCACTGATCACGCAGTCATAACTTGGTTTCTTAAAAAAACTATTGGGAATGCAATAACGAAAGGGATGTAAACAACACGAAATACAACTCTTCCAGAAGTGTGCTTGATGACGCAACTTCGAGCCGCTCAAGGTCGAGAAATCAAGTTTGAATGTAGCTCCTAATCAGCAGCAAACTGGACTATATATCTTCATCAATATATATTACCAATGCAAAAGGCATGTAATTAAATAACGCTTAGTAAATTTAAAAAAGAACTCGGAGTTTAGCACTTCTGTGAGCAGGAAAGTCTGAATTACAACCGCCGCGCCGTCCGCTAGTTCAGGTGCCGCGTTGTTTACGGCACCTCCAAACACTTCCTTGTAAGGAGATCTTTAAATTACAAATAATTGGTCTACCTCTGTTCAGGCATTGTTTCATCGTATCCTTACACCGTATTAAAGGTATGGATGATTTATGAGTTATTCTGAGTTGCCGAATAAATAATGTATTTGTAAGGACACAATCAAAACCTTGTTTTTGTGGCAATGTTGTGGCATCTTGTTTGTAAGTCTATAGGCGTACAAATGCGGTCCTTAAAATTACACTCCTACATACACACAATATATAAATTTACTGTATGACTCAAGGAAATTAATTTTTCTTCGGAATATAGGACGTTCAAGCACTGTCTTTACAGTAATGCAACAATAGAAATCCCATTCGTGACTTATGGTAAATGTTTTAATTTAAATTAATATGTCTCAGTTCATTGTTTGTAACAACTGCAAGGAAGACAGATGATCCTCGTCAACAATAACTTTGTTAAAGGAATAATTTTCACCGATTCTTATGTTCTTTGATGCGCTGATTCTGAATATGAAGTTAAAATCTCTATCAGGCTCCATTTTTTTGTGACGCGTTTAAATTCTTTTTTGTCCTTGTAGACCACTATCTCTCTCGTAGTATACACAGGATGATTCACGAGGATTTACCGTCACTTACGGAGCTTATTTCCGAAGATATTCTGAGCAAAAGATATATAAACATGTGTCCTAATTTCAATATATTCAGAGTTACACTAATTTGTAGGTGGTAACTATTATGTTAGGTCCATTTTTCAGCTTTCCCTTGCAAAACGTTGTAATGTTACTTCATATGGAACGGCGAAAATCAGAGCAAGACAAGTGGAGAACAGCCTTCGAGCTCACATAGACACTTCCTTGCAAGGATACGTTTTCCATATCTTTTAAATATTTTCCTCCTATTTCCCCATTCATTCATTCAATTCATTCATTCATTCATTCATTCATTCATTCATTCATTCATAAATCCACTCAACCATTTATTCATTCCTTCATACATTCATGCATCGATCCATCCATTCATTTATCCATCCATTTATTTATTCATTCATTCATTCATTCATCTATCAATTCATTCACTCACTCACTCGTGAATGCATTCATTCATTCATTCATAAATACACTCAACCACTCATTCATTCCTTCATACATTCATGCATCCATCCATCCATTCATTTATCAATCCATTTATTTATTCATTCATTCATTCATCCATCAATTCATTCACTCACTCACTCGTGAATGCATTCATTCATTCATAAATACACTCAACCACTCATTCATTCCTTCATACATTCATGCATCCATCCATTCATTTATCCATTCATTCATCCATGTATTCACCCACCCACCCACTCACTCACTCACTCACTCACTCACTCACTCACTCACTCACTCACTCACTCACTCACTCGTGAATGCAGTCATTCATTCATTCATTCATTCATTCATTCATTCATTCACCCATCAATCCATCTTTCCATACATAAATTCACCCATCCACTCACTCGTGAATGCATTCATTCATTCATTCATTCATAAATCCACTCAACCACTCATTCATTCCTTCATATATTCATGCATCTATCCATCCATTCATTTATCCGTCCATTCATTCATTTATTCATTCATTCATCCATCCATCAATTCACTTACTCACTCACTCACTCACTCACTCATGTATTCATTCATAAATCCACTTAACCACTCATTCATTCCTTCATACATTTATGCATCCATCCATCCATCCATCCATCCATCCACTCACTCACTCACTCACTCACTCACTCACTCACTCACTCACTCGTGAATGCATTCATTCGTTCATTCATAAATCCACTTAACCACTCATTCATTCCTTCTTACATTCATGCATCGATCCATCCATCCATTCATTCATTTATTCATTCATCCATTCATCAATTCACTCACTCACTCACTCACTCACTCATGTATTCATTCATAAATCCACTTAACCACTCATTCATTCCTTCATACATTTATGCATCCATCCATCCATCCATCCATCCATCCATCCATCCATCCATTCACTTACTCACTTACTCACTCACTCACTCACTCACTCGTGAATGCATTCATTCGTTCATTCATAAATCCACTTAACCGCTCATTCATTCCTTCTTACATTCATGCATCGATCCATCCATCCATTCATTCATTTATTCATTCATCCATTCATCAATTCACTCACTCACTCACTGACTCGTGAATGCATTCATTCATTCATTCATTCATTCATTCATTCATTCATTCATTCATTCATTCATTCATTCATTCATTCATTCATTCATTCATTCAATAACTTATAACGGTTAAACGATACTTTTCTGAACACCAATTTCTCGTGAAAAATGATTCCTTCTGACTTTCTCTTCCATCACTAGATCCACCGCTATAGAGTAACAGTTAACATGTCTGATCGTGAAACTAGCTGGACGGAGTTCAAATCAAAGTTGGGACAAGTTACCTAGTTGGGTTTTTTCCTGAGTTTTCCCTCAGCCCATTAAGAAAACTTACTGGGTAACTTTCGGCGCTAGACCCTGGACTCATCTCGCTAGCACCTTCATCTCATTCAGATCCTAGATAACCATAGCAGTTGATAAAGCGTCGTAAAATAACCAACTAAAAAATTAAAATCATCACTAGAATTACAAGTAATATGGTCGCACTAACGCTCGGCAGTTGATTCTCATAAGGTGTTACATGCAGGACATACGTACGTGAAAGAAAGATACGGGACGCTGAGAGCTAGACTTTATTTGTTATAAAATGAAGAATTTGTGTCCACGAAGTAAGAAATTTGATGGCCTCATAACGAGGCTTTGTCATTAATATCGTCATTGATATAAATAAAATATTTGCAGGGTGACGAAGGAATGGAATGCACAACATTTCAGATAAAAGTAGGATGTTTGGTAAGCCTCATCTGTGAGCGAGTTCCCGAAAGAAAGGATTGTTCCACGAACGGCGGCGACAATACTGCTCTGGCAGGCAACAGAAATAGCCCACGGCGCACGCCTGAATCACAGCCTGAGTGACTAATAAGTGTCAATGACGGCACAACAGCTGTGCGCTTGCCCTGTGCCAAGTGCATACGTGTGCTGTGAGGCGCTGGAAATCCATCTCTGGTTCAGTTCTCCACGTCACGCATGAGTGCGTCACCAAGTCCTTTCCATCCATTCTTACTTCTTTGTTTCTTGCTGTCCCTGTGGCTTTATTTATGCGTGTATGTAAAACCACAAGATAGTTGATCTTTATACTTAGAAAGATTTACGATTATAATATTATTAACTGTGTTTTTCGAACATTGATTATAAATTTTATCACTTACATGCGATTATATAAAAGGGTTTTCAAAAGTAATGCATAACTTCAATAAAATTGAATAAGGGAATTTTGGACCAAAAGTTCAGACACTTCAAACCTTGTAAAGGGACATCATTTTATTTTTACTTCAATTTTTATTGTACCTGAGTTTTTGAATATACTTCACTCCCACCCCTTCTACTAATGAAGTTCAACTGTCCTCCATACAGGTCCAAGACCGCATATACAGTCATAGTAGCCTTACGGTCATAGTAAACAATACGTTCCAAAAATATGTTCGCGTTTTCCAGTGACGAAAGAGCTTTCAATATTGAATCATTTTCGCAGAGGTACTGTCGTCCATTTGCCTACGTCGTATCCCGGTTTCCCCCACCAGCTTTTATTCGCCAGCTAGTGGTTGGGTAGACTTAGTTCTTTTCTGAGAACATTAATTTCTATTAGGAATTGGACGTCTACGTAATATTATACAACTTTTTAAAATAACTTAAATAAATGGGCCTCGTTAAGCAATTAACTGTCACGTGATTTCCTCCCTTTCTACGACCCTATGACATAACCACTTGGACGGACAGTAGATATTATGTGTGAGTAATTTTATTTTTCGGATCGGGCAGAAGTGAAGATTGAATTTACAGTACGTAAGGTACTCTTTTATAGAGTAGGTACAGAATTATTTCAACATGAGTTGCTAGTACGAAGGACGAAACTGCTAATTGGGATTAGGTACAATAGTCTATAGTGCGATAATATGCACATTAGAACTGAAGCCTGTATCGAAATGGACGGCCATCATTTTAAAAAAATGTGTTTAAATATCCATATTATGATTATTTTTCAATTTAACTTCATTCTCTGTATTGTATGCTAATGTGCTGTAGACAGTATAATATACACTGCATAATGAATACGTCCAAATGGAAAGCTCAGTTCGTGAGTAAAAACACTCATTGTTAATACTGTACTGTATTTTGATTAAACAAAAAACTAATGAAAATTATCAAACTCAAAAGCGCGATATTTCCCAGTATAAGTAAATGGATTAACTACATACTTTTCTTCCCTCCTATACCTAGTAAAGTGATTTGTTTGTATATTACGCCAATATCATCGAACTCCAGTCGTGGAAGGGGGTAGCAAACGGCGTTGATCCAGAGGTATAGCCAAGTTAATATTAAAAATGTTAATAAAAATAAAATGATGTCCCTGTATTTATGAAGTAGGAACGTGGGGCAGGACTGGAACCCTAAAGAAAAACCTCCTTCAACGGCAGAATATTTGTGATATCCCATTTATGCCCAGGTGGGTCGTTTTCTACCCATCAATTAAAATTATTTTCCACGCGAATTAGTCTAGGCAACACTGCGTGTCACTTTTCTTAGATACACAAAGGTACAGATCTCGGATTTTATCTCTGCCTCTGTGCAACATCACATTTGCGTTGGGGAAGTGAGGGGATGAGAGAAAAGTTGTAATGGTTTTGGGTCATTCCATGCAAAAAAGTATGTTTTTTAACCATGATGTCTCAAAAGTTAAAAATATTGTAGTAGGCTATTTTGTATGTTCTAAATATGAACTTCAAGCAGTACTATATTTGAATCAGTTGTTCAGAAACAACACATGTCCTTCGCTTTAGCTATGGACATGTGTCGTTTCTCAAAGAAACAATTCATTTATATCTTTCATAGTTTGGCAGCAATCAGAATTTAAAATCTTGGTTTAACAAAGAACACGGTTTCATTCATTGAAGTTTTCTTATTATGTAAAGGAAGATGGAAAAATGATTTCAATGCAATTCGAAAAAGGAGAGCCTTGTTTATAAATGGCCTTAAAATGAAAAAAATATATAATTTTTTTATATAGTTGCCCAACGTAAAATAATTTAAAAAAATATGTAACACAAAATACAATTCATTTTTACAGACGAAAAAACATGTGTTTAATTCTTTAGGGTATATTGATTCCACTGTGAAAATTTCAGAATGTTGACTTAAATATCATGTCAGTTTTTTAATAAAAATAACTCACCGGAACAAAGGAGCTCACCAGGTAGGCTCTCCCGTCGTACAGAATGTTGCGCGATCAAGGTCAGGGAGACGGACGTTTGAGATTACTCATCGTTATGAAGTCTCGCGAACGCTGCGACCGCCACACATAGCAAGCGATTTTCAACCGTCGGAACAAAAATTAATAATTTTATTAATTTAATTATTCACAGGTTTTTTGAGATAAAGTCATAAAACTTGGGAGATAGATTAGGAATAAGATTTTCTTTAATACGAATGAAATTCGCATGAATTTAGTTTGTTGCATTCGAATATAAAACTATTTATTTTTTCCAATGAGATGTTTTTATGAGCATGCCTTAATATTATTCGGATTAGTCTTTAAGGTATTAAAATATGGTTATTCAGGTTTACAATGGCGTCTGTTTAGTTTTGATGACACTTCATAGAGTGTCTAGAATATTTTAAATGATGAATAACATGTAACTGCCACCCATTTTTCAGTCATCCGTATGACTAAAATATTAATGATATAGCGGTCATAGTTGGCAGTTTAATTTATTTTCATAATAACATTATTAAACTAAAAGCCAAAAAAAAAAAAAAAAAAATTCATGACATCGCTCTTATATTCTTAAAATTTTGTATGGAATGACCCTTTTCAATACTCTGACGTCCACGTTGTAAGATAAGCCATTTGAAATTTAACGGCCACTGACCTGCAAAGATATAATCCGAGATCTGTACAGTGCCATTTTGTTGTACACGTGGGAAACCAACAGATCACGTCATTATTGTGCGGATATTTGCCGAATAAACATTTAGCAACAACCATTTGTCTTGACAAAGAAAATGTGAGTAAAAACTCTGTTAAGTCTGTGAATTGTAAAGTATTAACATTCAGTGTTTCCTGCCAAGAAGGTTCAGGAGAATGATTGTGTGGAAAACATGGAGGCACATTAAATAGAGAATAGAGCGAAACGGACCCCATGGAAAACCACTTACACTTCTGTTGCCATGGTACCACAGTGATTTCGCCGTATTACAAGAAAATGGCACAATCTTTTATTCGCATACAGTTCCGCTTCAACGTTTCCCATTACAATTTCTTCTTTGTTAAATATAACCTTCTAGTTTTCACTATATTTGTTTAGTTCTTAAAACTGATAAATTAATTCAAATATCTCACTTTTGTCATTATAAAGAATGTGTTTTTTGCACATTTCAATTAAGTGAAGTTGAATATGTGTAATAATATGTACATAAACAACACTAGATGTCTATGGAGGAAGCTAAACATTGTTTGAACAACCTTCAAATCGATGAAACCGAACACCTAACTTCTACGAGTGGAGTAATAAACACCAGAAAAATTAGGACCGAATTACGCCAGCGAGAGCACAACGCATGGTGCAACTTAACTCAAAAGGGAAAAGGCGTTATTCTGTACAGTGAATTCACTCCCTCTAACACATGGATAACTAAGCCCGATGGAATGACTAGCGGTGAATGGAAGGAGGCTATCAAGATGACTGCCAACGTAAGCGCTGTAAGAGCCACACCCGGTAGGTCTCAGGACAACCACTGCAGGCGATGCCTCAGTGAGATAGAAACCCTTGGACATGTCCTGGGAGCCTGCCCTTACGGCGAAACATTGCGTATACATAGGCACCATGCAATTAGAACTAAATTGGCCGATGCCCTTAGAAAACTAAAGTACTCCGTCTATGAAGAGATCCACGGAACCGCCGACAATGGCAGTAACAGACGAATTGACATAATCGCAATTAGCGAATCCCTGTCTCAGGGATGATAATCGACCCCACCATCAGGTTTGAAATATACAAAGGACAGCCCGAAGACGTACATGAGGAGAAACGAGCAATCTACGTTCCAACCATCCCGTATTATAAAGATAAATACTAACTTCACGATATCAGTGTTACGGGATTGATGTTTGGAGCAAGAGGAACGATACCCAACTTCTCTTCTCAATTCTGTAAGACCCTAGGACTGCATAAATCTTTTCTGAACGAACTGGCCCTCCTCATAATTAGAGAGTCAGTCAAATTCTTACGGAACCACGTATATGGACTCTAATTCAGTGTATGGAAAAGAATTGACGCACAATTACCATTTTTCTTTTTCCTTCTTAGCTTTCATTGATTCTTTACTTGAAATTTTTTTTCTTCTGTAAACTGCCTTTGTTTGTTTGTGTATTTGTTTGCCATTTTTCTTACTCTTTTAGCTCTCATCTTCTATTTTGTTCTTGTATTGTTTTGTATGCTTTGTCTAATGGTAGCCTCTAATTTGAGGACGCTCTGATAAATAAATAAATAAAGCATATTAAAATTTTATTCTTGAATTTCTTTGTAAGAATACCTCAAATAAGTTACAAAGCTTATAATGAAACTAAATTTGGATATATATATAATTTGAACTGGTAATAGAAAATACGGGAAAACGGCTGAACGGATTATAATGAATGACCCGTCATTTTGAAGCTTGGCATTCAAGGATTTTCAGAAAAATAGTAACTTTCAATGAAACGTTAGTTTTCCTACATAATTTTCCTATTTTCCAAAATCCATCTTTCGTCAGTTTTGCGAACTAATTGCATTTCAGAATAAAACAAAACACACACTACAATAAACAATAGGCTATTACACGAAGGCCATGACCTGCAGGATTGCTGACATATTTAGAGTTCAAATTCAATTGGTTATTAAAAACTTCGAGACTTACTAAAAATAATTTACAGGTTTGATTCTGCGGTGTGTAATTTTCTGAGTACAGCTGTGTATTGGATATTAAAATCTACAAAACTTGAGATGGTTTGATGACATTATTACCATTAGAAATGAAATATTATTGTAGTTAATGCCATGATGTTTATATATAACTACAAAACTTGAGTAAGATAATGTTGTTATTAAAAATAAAATATTTTTATAGTTATTAATCAAGTGGGATTGGATCTTTTTCATATACTTACTGGCGGTGTGGTGTATATACTTATATGCGTCATTCTCTTCAGTATTGGCTCGAGAGAACGCAAAAATTACAGTTCCTGAGGAATACGATATTACTTACTGATAAAATAAGAGGCCTACAAAATTTTATAGTCTCCCGATAATTTCAGCAAGATCTGTTAGCACGATAAAATGATTTTACCCTCTACATTTCAAGGTCTATATGCAGCAGCTGTAACAAGATCCTATGTCTGTTGTTCGAAAGCATAGCAAACCTGACATTTTTTAACTTTCACCTACAATCCACAATGACCTGAAATATCTATTGCTTTACTCCCACATGAAAAACCCACTGATCGCCTTGACATTGTTACTTGCGTTTTCGCGTTCAAAGTCAAAAACTGAAGGTGGATAGGTTCAAGAAAAAGTATTTGGCATAAAAACCATTCAGAGGCAGTATGTTTTTCATAATGGAAGCAAATAACTTTTAAAATATTTGGTATTTTTTCATTGAAAATAAATCTGAAAAATTTTTATTTGAATGTTTAATGAATTTAGTGTGCAGCATTTGCTATACAAGCTACAAATATAATAATAATTCTCTACGTTTCGTGTAATAGGAAATTAAAAATAGAATTTACGAGTATTAAATTCGATTCCCTGCTAACTGCATTCTGTCAAGTTTATTGCTTTATTTCTAGTCTCGTATATTTTATTACACTTGTGTTCATTAAAGGTTAGAGAACAAGCTATTCTCACCCATTACCTGGCACTTTTAAATTGGACTGCGCAGTTCTGATAGATGTTACGATTAGCTCTCCTGGCTGCGTCAGACCAAAGCCTCGGGCTGCGTGTTTTGCATATAGTCTGGTCGTGGCGCTGCTAACAGCGTGCATGAGCAATGGATTGTTATTCTGCTGAACAATTAACACTTTTGTTTGTTTTTTTTTAAGAGCGCTTGTTTAATTGAGATCGGAAGCCTTCTGGGTGAGACGTGTTGACTAACATCAGGATAAATGATACAGTGGGTGGGACTCACATCACTTAGGAGTGACACCCACTTAGACCAGCTTGAATCAGATGGGAACGATAGAATAAGGTGTTCATAATTACTAGAATGTTGTGTTTTAACGTCGTAATAGTCAGAAGCAAAGAGCAAATGATAAATCTACTTTAAAAACCATTAAGAAATCCTGTTAAATAGGTAGCTATAACTTGAGTTGTGTTAACATAATTTTAATACCCTAAAGCAATGTTTATCAATCTTTTCTCTAGGGTTCCAGTATTTCTTATGCACTCCCTTAGTAAATTCCACAATTATAACAAGCTAATTTTAATGTGTAACCACAGTATAGAGAACATACAATAAATACACCTAAGCCATTTCGTGGGAAAAAATTCTGAGTGCGCATGTCACGAAACCGGGTGTGTTATCTGGAACCTCCACCAGATGGATCTCCATCTACGACAGGTCTGGCATAATTTAATATTAACTGAAAACATTCATTACTCAGCTTTTAACAATTTTAAAGACATGAGGCAAAGGAATGGCAATATAACCATAATAATAATTACTTCCGTATGCAAATATCATGAAAATATTCACTAATTGACGCTAACGTTCAAGTCACTGTTTGAGGTTTATGTTGGTAAAATTGATCCAAGTACAACATAATATATCATGGCGTCCGTTGCGGTGAAGTGCGAACCATAGACTTACTAAATAACCGCTAGACCGCTCACTGGCGCTAGTGTTATGTTCCCAAATTGAACAGTCGACGAGCGGCCATTTGCTTGGTAGAGCTGAATAAGTATGGTTCTTTCGTGTGCTGCTTTTTATTGGAGCAATGCACACGGATGTAACGGTAAAGAAGGAAGGAATGTTATATTTCACTGGTTAGTTAATCCTTAATTTCTACGGCGATTTTTTCTCCATATTATGTTACAGAAGACAAACTATTGTACTTGCCATGTGACACTTTATGCTTCAAGTTTCCTCTGAGTAAAGATTCCCTTAACCGTAAGTGGATAGGTGCAATCCGCAGAGAGAATTTCTACCCTACATTGAATCATTCAGTGTGTTCAACTCATTTCTAAGATAGTAATTACCTTTCAATCTACGTTATTATACACTGTTATTGTCCTTACTCTATATCATTCATTTTCTTCAAACAGCTGTTGTTTCAGTGCATACATGAATAATAAAATTATTTACCGAACTTAAACATACAGAAACTGCATAAATTATATGTGTATATATATATATATATATATATATATATATATATATATATATATATATAACTGATTGAAAGTAATTCCTGTCTTAGTTACGGATTAATGAAACATTGTCTTATGCTATTGCTGCTGCTACTGCTATTAAGTTATTACTACTACTATTCCTGCTACTGCTGCTACTACTTTTTTGACTTCATACATCAGTTTAACCTACAGATTGAATTAAAAAGTTGACATATTAATTCTTTTATTAACCGTGGTTATGAATGTTCACATTCAGAGTTCCCATGAAAATGATGCAAGTCTGAACACAGTACCTATGTCTGACAGCCAGGGTTGTCGGGTATCCCAATTTAGGCGGGATTCTCCCAATTTCCTGGTTGAGTCCCGATTAAAGGGAGTCGGGATTGACAAAAATCCCGATTTTACAGATATTAGCCTTGAACATACTTAAACAAATTAGTCTGTATTTCCTATTATCCGATATTTTTATTTATATATTGACTCAAATGGTAACATTGTAAACACAGAGATAACCTGCGGATATTTAGGAAGTCTATGAGGTAGCCCAGCTGATTGCCGTAAGGCAACTAAATTCGCAAAATAATACTTCTTCTAGTTCTGCCGCATTGTTGATTATTCCGTTCCGGTCCCTAGTCGCTGTTCTCGCAATATGTAAACATTGTCTATCTCAAGTGCGTTGACTGGCAAGAAAGATAGGATTTTGATATCGTACTTTACACTAATAACAGAAACATACAATTTCTGCGTTTTATAGTTTAGTGAACTATGTTTAAACATGGATTCATCGTCAGATAGTAAAACTGTTGCAGTACCGGTTCCAAAATTAATTTATTAGCAAATTGTTAAAACATAGGCTATTCGTAGTTAGTAAAAGAAAAAATTATTGTAGTGTTCACTGTACTGTGTGTCCTTCGTATTTTAGTGTTTTACATTAAAAAGCACGCGAACACTGCAGAAAACTGCTATAACTCTTATGATAGGCTAAACTGTTGACAAGTCTAATGTCTTAGGTTAGCTTCTGATATCCCGACTTCCCTCGCAGAAAACCTAGCAACTCTGCTGACAGTAGAGACACGGTATTAAAGGTATCGCAAAAAAAGTATTGTTCCTTTCAACAAAACCATTTAGCTTTCGGATACGCAACACGACACGTATTCAAATAGCGGTTTCGAAATCCCGCACGTTTTCTACCTACAAATGGCGGCTTTCTGCTGCTTCAATTTGGGAACATATTTCTCAGTTCTCCGCTACGGCGTGGTAGGGGCTCGGTGCGAACATGAACGTCAACAATGGATATAAGTATTTTGACTTGCTAGCGACATAATATTAACGATAGATAATATACATACAAGATTATTTGCATTACTGACCAATAATAGTACATTATGCAACGAGCCTATAATGGTAGTAATTAAGACGCAAGTATGATCGTTTATTAAACGAGCGCAAGCGAGTTTCATAATTTTCATACGAGCGTCTTAATTATCATTATAGGCAAGTTTCATACGACTTTTTACGTTCGACCATATTTCTAACTTGAAAGTATTCAAAATTATGGTTATGTGCGAACTGACCTGAGTTGTGAGATGTGCGCAGACGCGAAAGTATTGATTTTTTTCCGAGGCCGAATTTCATTGACCTTGGCACAGAATAAGATGAACATTACTCTGGTATAACCTGAAAATTGATTTAGAATTGAAAAACGAGATGACAAATTGAATTTATTTGAATATTATTTACAATTAACTCTAATTATTATAGTAACAGAACATAACCTTCTGCGAGAGTATTGGATTTCCAGCCTCCGTGACTTTTCGCTAATTCTCTTTCGATTGCATATCTGAGAATAATCGATACTTGCGGTTTTATAACGGTACAAAGCTGACTTGTCATTGGCTGAACACCTGTAGTCCACACCTGTGGAGTAACGGTCAGCGCGTCTAGCCGCGAAACCAGGTGGCCCGGGTTCGAATCCCGGTCGGGGCAAGTTATCTGGTTGAGGTTTTTTTTCCGGGGTTTTCCCTCAACCCAATACGAGCAAATGCTGGGTAACTTTCGGTGTTGGACCCCGGACTCATTTCACCGGCATTATCACCTTCATATCATTCAGACGCTAAATAACCTAGATGTTGATACAGCGTCGTAAAATAACCCAATAAAATAAAAAAATAAAAATGAACACCTGTAAGCTGACTTGTCATTGGCTGAACACCTGTACTTTAATGAGTAGATGTACTTTAATGACATGCATTAAAGGACTGCTATCAGGTGTATAATTACTACATTTCGGCATGGTCGAGCATAAAATAAATAAATAAATATTTTACTAATATTTTGATAGTGGTTTGATACTAGCGACATAGTTGGATTCATTGAGAACTAGACCTTACTGAGCTTGAATTTAGTACCAACAACATCAAAGGTGCCGACAAGAGTTGTCCCTATTGGACGATTAATACTTCCCACTCCGCTCGGCTCGGCTTGGCTGTAGCAACAAAAGAATCTACCCGCAACCCCCCCGCACCGATGGCAAGAATATCTCAGGTCCCAGCGCTAAACTCGTCGGAGGAAGACAGTAGATAAGGGTTAACAGAGTATAGTAGAATGATGGTTAAAAATATGACAAGACAAGAGAAATATCCAGAATGAATCTTTCCAACAGACAGTCTACTGGAAGAGATTTCTAGCCAGTTTGATAGGAAGTTGTCAGCGTGACGGACCTGAGCTCAAGAATGTCGTTCCTAATGATAAGAGCAGAATCATCCACAGATCTTCGATCTGCGAGTAATAAATTTCGAAACACACTGTATCGGAAAGTTTAATGGACCTATTTTACTACGGCATGCCATTCCTTGTCATAAAAATGGATCATTTAACACATGCGGCATAGTGGACAAGCCCGCTCTTCATAATAACGTATCATTATCAAGCATAATATATATTCCAGGATTCCCTCCCTGTAGACGGCTTCAATAAAACAATTACGCGAATACAATATGAAGCCCGATTAAATCTAACATTATAAATTAAAATTTATTCCGAGCGCACACGTGCACAAACACATAAAACGTGAAAGAATTCCCTTTGCATCATTTTCTTAACGTATCTTCCGGTTTCTAGTGCGAGGAAGAGAATCTGCTTGCTTCAGGACTCTCTCGCGGTCGTACAGAGGAGATGCGTCAGATAATAACAAATGAGCAACGATTGTTAATGGTACCAAAGCGTCAGAGTGCAAAAAAGGAGAGCAAAATTATTCGTTACAGCTTTTCCTGTTCTACTGTACCTGGTGGCTTTTAGAGGTTAATTTTTCAATTGATCTGTACACAGAATGACTAAATAATGGTAGTATTCCATAACTAGCAGTCAAGCTCTTTCTATCTTCTTACTTATATTCTTGTTTATATACATAAAAAATAAAGCATTAGTAATGTCTTTAATTTCGGGTTGTTATTCTTTGAGATATTTCAAACAAAAAAGTTTAATATAATTTTGCTCGTGTTTGTTTCCTTTTCGAGATAAAAATTGTTTTATATGAAACATTTCATAGTTTAATTGGGGGAAGCCATTATCTTAATTCCCAATATGCTCAGTAAATTAAGAAAACAGTGTATTATGATAATAAATGATTTTTAAAAATTAGTTTTGTTCATTAAATGTGCAGAAATTTAACCCGAACTGATGTAACTTTTCGTTCTGCAAAGGAATTTTACAATGTTACAATTGTTTGGATCATATTTCTTCATTTTTAAAGCACAAAACCAAAATTCTTTCAATCATTTATGAGGATATTGTGAATTCAATCAATGGCTTTCCGAAAACACGCTATGAAATAATTCATATAAAACAATTTTTATCTCCGAAAGGAAGCAAAAACGAGCTAAATTGTATTAAACTTTTTTCTTCGAAATATCTCAAAGACTAATCCCTTGAAATTAATGACGTTACTTAGGGTTCACCCTGTGTATGTGAATGTATGTATGTAGCTTATGTGTGTGCGAATATGTAGGTTATTTTACGACGCTGTATCAACATCTCAGGTTATTTAGCGTCTGAATGAAGTGAAGGTGATAATGCCGGTGAAATGAGTCCGGGGTCCAACACCGATAGTTACCCAGCACTTGCTCATGTTGGGTTGAGGGATAACCTCGGAAAAAACCTCAACCAGGTAACTTGCCCCAACCGGGATTCGAACTCGGGCCACCTGGTTTAGTGACCAGACGCGCTGGCCGTTACTCCACAGGTGTGGACTGTATGTATGTATGTATGTAGAAAGAACCGTAAGTAATGACTTTATTTTCAAAGGGTTATCCTTTGAGATATTTCAAACAAAAAGTTTAATACAATTTTGCTCGTTTTACTTCCTTTTCGAGATAAAAATTGTTTTACATGAAACATTTCATAGCTTAATTTACATAATTTTATTTTAATTTAGGTCAGATGCAACAGTGTTCATGAGTGAGATAGTTATATACAATAGAAGTAATATAATACAGTTATATGAACACTTTTTAATGATTGAATGAAATTAATAAAATCAGTTAAAAACCATACATGTTTCGGAGGAATGCAGCTCCATCTTCAGTGGTAGTACCACGACGCTGGTACAGATGTTCGACCGCGTAACGTAGCTTAAGGAAGACTGACCTAGGGTCAGTGTTCATATAACTGTATTATATTACTTCTATTGTATATAACTATTTCATAGCTTGTTTTAAAGCCATTGATTTAATTTCTATTATGCTCAGTCAGTTTAAAAGAGAAATGATAATGGATGATTGAAAGAATTTTAGTTTTTTTTTCTCTCTAAATGTGCAGAAATTTGATCCGAACAAATGTAATTTTTTAAAATTCCTTTGCAGAATGAAAAGTTACATTTTTCAGGTGGTGTTTTTCCTGGTAGGAAAATTGTAGGTTCACATATTTGCCGTTTTTCATTATCTACCTCCTCTGGTTAACCACTACTTTCTTAGGGTGCTATTCATAGACATTTCGCTAGCCCGGGCTACAAGCGTGCTAAACAGGATTCATATCATATCATATCATATCATATCATATCATATCATATCATATCATATCATATCATATCATATCATATCATATCATATATCATATCATATCATATCATATCATATCATATCATATCATATCATATCATATCATATGATATCATATCATATCATATCATATCATATCATATCATATCATATCATATCATATCATATCATATATCATATCATATCATATCATATCATATCATATCATATCATATCATATCATATCATATCGCTGACACTGGTTTATGAATACGAAAAACGTTAGTTCGCTGATCATCCACCGAAAGCCCGCGCTAAGAATGTCTATGAATACGGCCCTTAGAGTCTAACATTAGGATCAAGGGTGTGAACCTTCAGAAGAATCTTTTTCATTATGCTAGCACATCAGTTCGGCTATGGCTTCCATTTGTCTCTACACCATGGAACACCGTGAAACCTTTGTCCCGTAGTATGTCGGCAATATCTAATCGAATGCGATGATATATAGGTCTATTTTTTTGTACTAAATGGTGTTTAATAAACTTCCAATAAATTCATAACTTAGCTGTGTTTCACAATTTATTGCAGGTATCTACCTGTATCCGCCAAGTTTGTAAGGTACCTATGAAACCAGATTTCCAAACACCCTATTGGGTTCTGTGTGCCCCGATAGAAGGGCGTAGACCATTATATTAGTTGTATTCTCTCTTGAGCCGGTCCGATCCCCTTTGAATAATTTAACATTCAAATGGCAAATTCATCTCTCCACGTGTTGGAAACCCTTCGGAGCAAAAACTGATCTAGCGCTGCTTCTACTACGTTTTATGTGAACCTTCTGCAAATTTCATTGATCACATTGTGTGGTTTATAGCGCATAAATAATTCAGGGATTATTTATAGCGCACAAATAATAAGGCGCGGACAACGAGACAATGCTCAACAAATTTCATAAATACATAATTTAACATTGTCAAGTTGCGCCGTGCGAGAGGGAAGCCATTACGCAATTTCAATCGCTGTATAAATCACTCGGTTCATAACTGAAACAGAATTTGTTGCAGCTGAATGTCGATACTATTTTATTGGAGTCTAAATTACGAAAGTTGTATTTCATTCCAGTTTTTTCAGAATGTATCATATAATTAGAATTATTGGACAGTTGGAATTCTGCTTGGCGGTAGCCGCTTCACAGTCAAGGTGAAACAAAAGAAGCAAGAGATTTGAGATGGGCGGGACTTCATTCAGTGCTAAAAGGATTTCTGAGTATTCTAAGAAAGCTGGCCAAAATGCTCCAGATTAATGGTTTCCAAACTCTTGAGCAGGGCTGGCGATTGGCTTCCCGTATGAGCGTTTTACCCGTACGGGCAAGTAAAATCAAGTTTTTTTCCCTCGCGGGGAGGACAGCTATCCCTCTCTAAGGCCCGTCACACACTTGAAGAGATCTCGCTAGCGAGAAATGTGTAGCGAGAAAAGTCGAAGATTGATAACATGGATTCAAACGGACGTTCATACACTGGAAGAGATTTTCGTTCGAGGCGAAAACCTCGAGCGAGTTTCTAGCTGAAATCGGTTGCTCAGCGAATTTTCTTGACACATTTATCAAAGATATTTGACATTCATACTCTTTTTGACGATTTAATGTAGAAAAAGTTTAAGTAATATCACAGGTGGCATTGAATGTATTGTATTGTTTTTATTGACATTGACAATGAGGAAAAATGACTGATAATAATAATTGCAGTTAGAAACTTATCGAACTTGTCCGATGTCACCCGTATATATATATATATATATATATATATATATATATATATATATATGAAGAGTCCACTGCAAGAATGATGGATGTCATTTGGAATACATTTTGCAGGAGAAACAATTGAAAGTTTGAAATGCTTAGCGCTCAAAGCTTAACAGTGATTTTCCTATCATTACTGGACAATGACTATCAGTGTTAATGCCATATAACTCTCTGTGTACATTCTATATGTCTTAAGCTATGCATTGACAGTCTTGGTTCATTTTCGACAAGACAGTGACATCCATCATTCTTGCAGTGGACTCTTCATATATATATATATATATATATATACAGGATGAAAACTGTAAAAACACGAAAATAAATCTGAAGACAGATATCAGATGATCTGAAAATAAATAGGGATATATTTTATTTTGATGAGCTGTAATATAATTAATTGTAACATTTGAAATAGTATCTATATGACTAACTTATTCCTGTTCAACTCTGGGTGTCCAAAGTTCTGAAGTAAGCGAAAAAAAAAATATTCCAGCAAGTTCATGAAAATCAGAGTACTTGATAAAGGTAAATCTAGTTAAAATGCCGTTTGCAAAAACACCCTGGTTTCGCGGGCACCTTTCAAATCACTCGCGAACCCCTAGGTTGGGAACTCGCTGCTCTAGATAAAGCAGTCGCTCTGACGTCACAAACCACCCACTAGGCGCTGTGAGTTACTTGTGAACGTTTATTTTTAGTTTTCTTTGTCGACTTGTTCCTAATCCTCCCTTTGTCACTCGATCACAAACATCCGTTAATTGCTGAAGTGTTGTTTCTTTTCCCTGATGGTGAAGTGACACAATGCACTTCATGGCGGCAAAATGCTATCATCTGCTAGCTCTGCCAAGTGTGTGAATTGGCACCCCACACCGACGGGACCTGGCTCAGTAATGCATCTTCCATTAAATTGTTTGTCGGTACAAAGGCTCCTAAGCTGACGGAGAAATGCTGATATAAGGCATTTCAATATTTGCAATGCCTATATCTCAATACACTGTTACAGTGGGGCAGACCATAGTTCAGTGATGTCAATTGATGCCCATAGGCGCAAGCGCGCGCTTTAGAGCTCAAGAGAGCCTGAGCGCTTTACAGCGGAAAGGAAAGAGACAAACGATAGTTATATGCAGCTGGGTCGAGTTGTATACAGGGATGGCCAGCACTGATTCAATCTATTTATTTAGTAGCCTTACAAGCACTGAAACAATGTTTTCGTAAATGTAATATACTGTAAATACGTATTACTGAAGAAAGTGTATTACAAATTTTGAAAATATTCGCATGGAAAATGTTTGTAAGGAAATGAATTAACAAAGGAACTACTGTTACATCATAAGCAAAAGATACGCGCCCATGTGTTGTAAAAATGTCAGCTCTATAGCTTCAGCAGGTTTCGAGAAAATAATTTAATATTCTGATGATAGGAAGTTGCTCACCAATATCACCTTAAAAGCAGAATGCGATAAGAGTTTTGATGTGCAATATTAGTTACACATAACACATATACATAAGTAACTTTGATCTGTACTATAATATTGTTTTGATTGGTTCATTGATTACTTTTATAAGGCTAAAGATACCATCATTATCAATTCCAACTTATCATGTCACATTAAATGAATATCACTTTCTTTATGAAAGATGTGTTTCACCAGTATAGTTGTACTGCTAAGGAATTTATGTGAATATTCCTTCTTAACTCTTTATTATGTTATTAACGTTTAAAACACAACTGCAATATTAAGAAATTGGTGTTAGTAATCTACTTTTGTTTTACAGACAATGTAGATAATATCAAACAGAAAGAGGCCACATAAAAATAAAGACTTAAAATTTCACGTTCCGTTTGAAGTTTGTGCACCACTGTTTTCATAATGCAACAGGCTGCTTATTCCTCCTTCCATACCTAGCGCTTGATGCTCGCGCACGACGTCAAGGTCAGAAAAATGCGCTTGCTTTGACATCACTGCCATAGTTGATCCCTCATAGAAAAAGAGAAATTTAGCAAATCTAGAGGTAGGCCTAGCGAGAAAATGGTAGTCAGTTTGTATTGAGAGCTGATATTAAAATTTCTTAAGGATATTTGAAAGTTTTGTTGAAATTTCGAAGATTTTTGTGTAAATATTACATGCCATATGTTCACTTCAAAACTTCCACCTAAAATAGTTTTGGGGTGTACAGGGGATACGATTTTGGGAAAAGCATATCGATTAAGTTTTTGAGGAGTAGTTCAAAACCACAGATGATTGAACTTTCTATTCCACTCCTCACCCCATCATACCCTGCTTATAAATTTCAAATTGCACACGCATCAGTTTGAAGGGGATGATAAAACCTACACGTCGATCGAAAAAAAAAGAAAAGAAAAAAGATCGGTCCATCCGTTTCTAAGATACAGCCAAAAAGGAAGGTATCATTTAATGAATTACAACATTAAGATTACAGAGGTTAAAAATGAATAAAAACCATTTATAAAAAATGACAACAGAAACAATCGCAACAATAGTTCACAACCTACTAATAAATAACCAAAAAATTCTATACACGCGATATGACCGAAGATGTTAAAGTTTATGTAAATTAACTTACAAAAAAAAAAAACACTCAGAACATTTTCATTCCACAACAAGAACTCCAGGTTATACCAGACAAGCAACAGATTTGTGTTCTAGTACATACATTAACACCACAATATCTTCATAATACGGTCTAATATCAACTGAACTTTAATTTATTAAATTGGATGGACAAAATTATTATTATCTTTTTTTTTTGTGTACAGATAGGGTTTATCATCCGCTTTAAAATGATGTGTTTGAAGATAAGAGTGCAATTTGAAATTCAAGAGTGAGGGATGGATGGATGTAGGAAGTGGCTGGCACAGATATTTTAATCAGAATTCAGAAAAATGTTTATCTCGAAAACTAACTCGACATTTTTCCTCAAAATCGTCTCCCCTGCATATCTAAAATTATTCAAGATGGGAAGTTTTGAAATGAAAAACAGAATGTAAGTTGTTGCACATGTAAACATATAAACACACAATAAAATAACAATTGTATTGTATTGTATTTTATTGTATTTATTAACATTCCATGGTATTCATACATGCTTACAGCTAGAATATGGAACAAGTCAAAAAAACTTAATACTATTATAGAGTCTTATTTTATAGTCACAGTCTAGATGAAATATATACAGACGAGATTTACAATATAGTCTACTAGTACAACACATAGTTTTAGTATCAATTTCATGAAGTGTTATTGAATGTCATGAATTCACCAACAGAATAGAAGGCGTGAGAAATTAGGTACTTCTTTAATTTGGCCCTAAATAATTTTATGTTTTGAGTTTCATTTTTTATATCGATAGGGAGGCTATTAAAAATTTTTACTGCCATATAACGCACTCCTTTTTTATAGCACGATAGACTTGCCGATGGAGTAAGAAAGTCATTTTTTTTACTGTATTTATGCTATGAACTGTTGAATTAGTTACAAAGTTTTCACGATTACATACATACTATTCATGAAAAGATATACTGACAAGCCATGGGCATTATTTGTAGTTTTTTGAAAATAGTCCTACACGATTCCCTAGATTTGGCACCTACTATTATTCTAATTACTCTTTTTTGTAATAGAAATATATTGTTACTATCTGTAGAATTTCCCCAGAATATTATTCCAAAACTCATTACCGAGTGGAAGTATGCAAAGTATATGGTTTTTAAGGTATTGATATTTACTATCTTTTGCATAGATCTAATAGCAAAACAAGCTGAATTTAGTTTGGGGGTAATTTCTTTAATATGATTTTTCCAATTTAACACATTATCCATTTTTAAGCCAAGAAATTTGGTTGTTGTTGTTTCTAATAGGAATCTATTGTTAATTATTGCGCTAGAAATTTGCGACGTTGAATTTGGACAGGATTTAAATTGAATTATGTTAGTTTTGTTACAATTTAATACTAATTTATTGACTGAGATAAAAATGAAAACTTGAAGGAGGCTCGAACCCAGAACCTTTGAATCATTAAACAAGCACTCTACCGCTGGTCTGCGAGGAGCAGACATTAACAATGATGATGATAATAGTAATAATAGTAGTTATTATTATTACTATTAATTAATTCATTCATATTATTGTATTAACCAACAGAAATTAGCCAATAAGAGGTCACCGCAAGAATGTTTGTAATAAAACAACAATAAGTTTGATAATAATGATAATGCATTATTTATAAATAAATGAACCATTATTTTGGTTAATTTTGTCTGCCCATATTCTGGGCAGTGTAACGCCTAATTCGTAATGAAAACGTAACCGTTAGTTTAAGAATATAAACGTTACCTTAAAACTAAAAAATCGTGACTTCATTCACGATGGAAACATAAACATAACTATGAAGATACTTGGTAACCATAGAAACATAGTAACGACGTCATTTCATCATAGGCTTTATAGTTATTATACTTCAGCTCTGTGTGATTGTATGTTGTTTTAAAATCACGTAAGCATAAACATGAAAGTTTATGGTTTGCAAACCTTCATATTAACGTCCAACGGTAATGTTAATGTCATTGTTTATGTGAATCATTCCAATTAAAATAACCTGATGACAATCTTCTGTGTTTGTGCTACGTTTATTTTTACTTTCCATTGCCGTTAACAGTGGCGCCAACTTTTGAAAAATATTTGGTTTTGAAGCTTAATGAGAATTATTACTAAATCTATAGTCCCGTCGCTCTAATTTCCGGCAGCCAATCGCGTTGCAGGTGGCTACATTTAAACGTGTGCGTCTTGTGATTTGCTGATGAAGACGTTATGCATTTCCTAAGGCTGGATAAATACTTAATATAATCGCCCGCCATTTTGGCTCTTTCGTTGGCGTTCGCAGAAAGCACACGAGAACGTTATTTGCCGCTCAATTATTAGCTGAATTACAATGTGTTTGATTTATTATCATAGGAGCTACGACATGATAATGTTTAACGGTGTGGCAAATAGATTCCTCGTGTGGTAGCTCGGCAACGAAAGAACAAAAATGGCGAACGATACTACCTACCTAGACTTTATACAGCCTTCACTTCCTAGTCACGCCGGGAATAACAGCGTCGCGACTATAAATTCAAACCATTGCACGAAGCGAACGCGTGGCAACGTCTTGGCAGCTTACGTACAGAGAATCACCGAGTTCGTTGACCTCTTACATCTGTATACGAGTAGAGTGTTTTAGCGGCGATGTTGCCGGACTTCTGAAACTTCAAACTTAATTTTCTAATTAACCGTGCATTTAATCATAAAACGTAATGCAGGTTTTCTATTCATTTACATAGTACCCCGTCGTCTCTTTCAGTCTGCAAGGTTATTTTACTTCCACCCTGTTTATTATTCACTGGTGAATTGACTCTCAGATACTGCATATGGGCTATTCCATCCCAAATCGACCGAAATATAGAGAAAATTGACCTTGCAATGTTTAAATACAATGAAACTTTTTCTGTCCGTTGACAACTGTGATACAATGCTTTGTGCAAAGTTTGAGGCATCAGAACTTCATAGTGTTTAAATTAAAAATATTTTAATTTATCGTATTTTCATAAAATTAGCAACTTTAAACTGTTGTGGCTCCGAAACGCTTTCACCCAATGATCAAAATCGTGGTTTATTTTGATGCTGAGAAATTAAAGTTTATATTGACATGTAAACAGTTTTTCTTACTTTTTATGGAAATGGAGAAATTTAGATTTTTCTTCATTAAGACGCCTTTGCCCACGAAAAAAATATGTTTAAAATATATGGTTAGATTCCGCATTGAAAGTACAAATAAACATATTTTTTACTGGTGCACCGTTGATAAGAAAGTATTGAAAATATCATATAAAGAAAATAAATAGTACGCGCGTGAACTAACCAGCCGACTGTGAGGCGGGAGCTAGCCAAGGCAAGCAAGGCCAGGAGACATAAACAGGTGATGTTTCGTCTAGTAGCGCATAGCTAGGCTAGCTTTATCATAAGTTTTCATAAACACAGGAGTAAAATGACGCCCAACGCTCCCTTATCTTCAGCTCTCGGCCAGTGCGTGCGGTACTGCGCCGTTCAAGTCCAGGCGTGTGAAAATAATTTATTTAGTACCCTCGAAACTAACTGCCGAGCCACTAACCAAACAATGCCGAATCCCTCTTAATAATGCAAGATTTTTTCCCCATATTTTTTTACATTTTTACAAATGGGTAAAAAGCCTAAAAATAAGTAAAATCAGATTATCTGTCTCTCTGTATGCAATAAAAATAAGCATTACTTGTTATCATAACCTACCAAATGTCAGCTTCAAAATGAGCTCCCGTTCAATGTTCTGCAGTAAACGGTTCCAGAGTTCTGAGCGCTGAAAGAGGTTTGTTTTTATAAAATACGCTAAATTTGTCGCTCAACAATACGAAAACCGTTTGACTTTCGGTAGTATATTTTTGAAAATGCACTCTCCTCAGCACCTTGTATAAATAGGGAAAAAATTAGAGTATTAAAAAAATGCGAGCTTTTTACTGATTGATTTCATATATCCAGTACTTCAAGATTAGGAGCAATCGTTGTCGCAGACAGACATACAGTACATCTGATTTTTTTTTTTTCAGAACAAGATTTTCTTTTTCCACTTTGTAAATGAAATAAAAAATGTTTTTACAACGAGTGTGATCTTATCTATCTAGCAACGCAGTCTATATTTTCGTAGCGGGATTCGAACACGTGACCGTTCTACGTGTGATTTATATCGTCCTTGATTGCGGCGATTGATTTGAATTAACTCTACCCCATCATTAAACAGCTTGTTGGATCCCAGATGGAACTGATAAGGCCGCAATCAGAGTCTCATGATAGCCAAGTAATCCACTTACGTCAATTAGGGAGCTCGTGCAGCTCGTCACATGCGCGGTGGCCTCCGCGTCGAGCACCGGAGCAGGCAAGGAGACTTCTCGAGTGGGCGTTGATGTATGGAGCCACGGATACAATTTCTGCATCACGTTACGTAAGCGCTGGCTCGCATTTCTATTAGTCTTGGTCCATTATTTGTCCTTCTTCCTCGGCTCTACAGCCCTTAATGAGTCGTGCCTCGACGTCTCAACTTTTTCTAGACTTTACATACGGGCTATTCCATATGAAATCGATCAGTAAAAAACCTCGCATTTTTTATACTCTAATTTTTCCCCTACTTATACAAGATGCTGAGGGAGTGCATTTTCAAAAATATACTATCGAAAGTCAAACGGTTTTCGTATTATTGAGCGACAAATTTAGCGTATTTTATAAAGACAAGCCTCTTTCACCGCTCAGAACTCTGGAACCATTTACTGCATAACACTGAACGAGAGTTTATTTTGAAGCTGACATTGGTAGGTTATGTTAAGAAGTAATCCTTATTTTTATTGTACACAGAGAGACAGATAATCTGATTTTACTTGCTTTTAGGCTTTTTGGCCATTTGTAAAAATGTAAAAAAAAAAAATATATTGAGAAAAAACTTTGCATTATTAAGAGGGATTCGGCATTGTTTGCTTAGTGTCTCAGCAATAAGTTTCGAGGGTATTAAATAAATTATTTTCACACGCCTGGACTTAACGGCGCAGTACCGCACCAATACCGCACGCACTGGCTGAGATCTGAAGATAAGCGAGCATTGGGCGTCATTTTACTCCTGTGTTTATGAAAACTTATGATAAAGCTAGCCCAGCTATGCGCTACTAGACGAAACATCACCTGTTTATGTCTCCTGGCCTTGCTTGTCTCGACTACCTCCCGTCTCACAGTCAGCTGGTTAGTTCACGCGCGTACTATTTATTTTCTTTCTTTGATATTTTCAATACTTTCTTATGAACGTACCACCAGTAAAAAATATGTGTTTATTTGTACTTTCAATGCGGAATCTAACCATATATTTTAAAAATATTTTTTCGTGGCCAAAAGCGTCTTAATGAAGAAAAATCTAAATTTCTCCATTTCCATAAACAGTAAGAAAAACTGTTTACATGTCAATATAAACTTTAACTTCTCAGTATCACAATAAATCATTATTTTGATCATTGGGTGAAAGGATTTCAGAGCCACAACAGTTTAAAGTTGCTAATTTTATGAAAATACGATAAATTTAAATATTATTAATTTAAACACTATGAAGTTCTGATGCCTCAAACTTTGCACAAAGCATTATATCACAGTTGTCTACGGACAGAAAAAGTTTCATTGTATTTAAATATTGCAAGGCCAATTTTCTCTATATTTCGGTCGATTTGAGATGGGATAGCCCATAGTCACAAATGGTGGGACTCGTGCGAATAGCTGTCAGCATTAAGCCTAAACCTAACCTAACATAATAACAAGCGTGCACTTGTAATGACATTACTTTTGCGAAGCGTTGAAACTGCGCCTTAACTGCTGCGTACAACACAGCCATCATTATTATCTCCTTAAAAATTGGCGGTATAGCCTACATGTAGTTATGTTATACCGTTGCCCAGTTTCGGAAATAGGTGTTTTGGATACTAGCACAGCCTTCATTATAAATTTTTATCCATTCCGCAAAAATACCTTATCATTTTCGTAAACCAACGCTAGTTCCATATTACACAGGGTGTTTCAGAAATACTTTGACAAACCTTGGAGGCATGTTCCTCACACCAAAACAAGAAAAAATGTTAATATAAACATATGTCTGAAAATTCTTAGTTTTTTTTAGTTATTAATGAAAGAACATAATGAAACATCTGTTAGATATTGTCAGCTTGATAGCAAGTGTTGCAACTTTAATCAATTCAGAAACTTATAACATTGAAAGTTTACGTTCAACGCTTTTCGAGGTACAATCCAACAGCTTAACTTAAGTTTGTAACCGATAATAACTTAATATTCATTTTGTTAGATAACCGAATGATGTTATCGATACAAGTCAGCTGTTGCACCCATTGTATCTTAGAAGGCTACGTGTTGCCAAGAATTCCATGATCCGACGAGTGTATGCGTGTGTGGAAGCAAGAGGAGAACATTTTGAACATTTCCAGCATACCACGTCATATCCAGGAATTTCTACGAGTTCGTGGAGGCCACACACATTATTTAATTGACTCAAGATGTGTTTTTGTTTTGTTTTGTCAAATCAATGAGATTTGATTTTTTTTTTTTTGCAAATTAAGACAGTTTTTTTTTTCGTTATGTGTGTCAGAAGTTTACAAGTTTATTTTGTTTCTTTTTTCTTTAAGCAATTGACATATAATGGAAAAGCATAGAAATTTGTGGCACATCTGATTCAGAAATAAAACATTCTGTAATGTGCTTCTTTTTTTACCAGTGTACTTGAGATTATTTTAAAATCCTAATAAAGTATTTCTTAGAACTGCTTTCAAGTTGAATATTTCGGACAGTAGCTTTAATATTCTTACAATTATAATAAATTTATAACGAACAATGTAATTAATTGTAAAATAATTTATGTAAGTATCTAAACAAACTTCTACTAAAATAGACGTTGCCCTGAAGGACATAGTATAACAAATATATAAGTATTAATAAATACGTACAATTTTATGAAAATGTTTTCGTGAGAAATATAATTATTATTATTGTGTTATTAATTTACTTTATATATGCGATTTCTCAGAAGATAGATTGAATATTTTAGAGCTATCAAAGAAACAGTCTTGGCCAAAGAGGATTCAAGATTGAACTCTTTGCAGAAATTAATAATTTTTTATTGTAATCGTGCCTCTAGCACCCACTAATAACCCAATAATTTCAATAGTTTGTAACCTATAGATATGTAAATAATAAGGAACAGTTGGACCATAAATTTGATTCTTCTCATTGTTGTCATCTTCCGGTTGAGTTGTATTCAATTCGAAGCGGATAGTAGGATCTATTATATAGCCTGTTGTGTTGTTAAAGGCTAATATATCAACCCGCCGACAGCTTCCTGTTTCCGATAGACCAGGGATTTCTTCATGGGTGGTATATCCCTTGTCGCGAAGAGCTTGAGCGATTGCGGACCTGATTTTGTGATGCCTGGCATTGCGCAATGTCTCACCATGCGGGCAAGATCCAAGAACGTGAGCGACAGTTTCTATCTCGTTCAAGCAGTGGCGGCAAAGTTTACTATCCATGGATCTGCCCGGAATAGCGCGTACAGCCGCAACATTACCCACCATTTTTATAGCGTCCCTCCATTCACTGCAGCTTACACTGTAGGTTCACTGCTACAAATACCAGAAGTACAATAATGTATCTCACTTATTCAATTTAGCTGTTTCTTTTGTACTATAAAATGAACCCTGAACTCATCCCCAAAGTTAAATGATCCAAGATAATTATTCTTCCAAACTTAGTATCCCTTATAATTCTAGGAGGTACACTAGTGTAATTTATTTATGTTACAAGGTTAGGATGAAATGAAATATTTTTTCTCCAGTAATAAATGTAAATGTAATCCATCTGATGATTTTCCAATTCAGTGCGGGCTAAAGCAAGGAGATGCACTATCACCTTTACTTTTTAACTTCGCTGTAGAATATGCCATTAGGAAAGTTCAGGATAACAGAGAGGATTTAGAATTGAACGGGTTACATCAGCTTCTTGTCTATGCGGATGACGTGAATACAAAGTATATGATTATGTCTCGTGACCAGAATATTGTACGAAATGGAAACATAGAAATTGGAGATTTATCCTTCGAAGAGTTTGAAAAATTCAAATATCTTGGACCAACAGTAGCAAATATAAATTACACTCGGGAGGAAATTAAATGAAGAATAAATATGGGAAATGCCTGTTATTATTCGGTTGAGAAGCTTTTGTCATCTAGTCTGCTGTCAAAAATCTGAAAGTTATAATTTATAAAACAGTTATATTATCGGTTGCTCTCTATGGTTGTGAAACTTAGACTCTTACTTTGAGAGGGGAACAGAGATTAAGGGTGTTTGAAAATAACGTTCTTAGGAAAATATTTGGGGCTAAGAGAGATGAAGTTACAGGGGAATGGAGAAAGTTACACAACGCAGAACTGCACGCATTGTATTCTTCACCTGACATAATTAGGAATATTAAATCCAGACGTTTGAGATGGGCAGGGCATGTAGCACGTATGGGCGAATCCAGAAATGCATATAGAGTGTTAGTTGGGAGGTCGGAGGGAAAAAGACCTTTGGGAAGGCCGAGACGTAGATGGGAGGTTAATATTGAAATGAATTTGAGAGAGGTGGGGTATGATGATAGAGACTAGATTAATCTTGCTCAGGATAGGGACCGATGGCGGGCTTATGTGAGGGCGGCATTGAACCTCCGGGTTCCTTAAAAGCCAGTAAGTAAGTAAGTAAGTAAGTAAGTAAGTAAGTAAGTAATAAGTATATATATATATATACTGGTGTAATTTATTTACGTTATAAGCTTAGCATGAAATTAAATATATTAATCCAATAATAAATATAAATGTAATCCATCTCTCCCAAATCATAAACTGCGTCTTGACGTGAAATTTCTCTGTGGGATATTTTATTATTTTTTTAAAGATTGTTTCTTGTTGTACCTTGTGTATAAAAGTTTATTAAATTTTATTTTAGTGCTATCAATTTTGCTTACTGCATGTCGGCCTAGTTGGCGCAGTTGGTATAGTGCTGGCCTTCTATGCCCGAGGTTGCGGGTTCGATCCCGGGCCAGGTCGATGGCATTTAAGTGTGCTTAAATGCGACTGGCTCATGTCAGTAGATTTACTGGCGTGTAAAAGAACTCCTGCGGGACAAAATTCCGGCACACCGGCGACGCTGATATAACCTCGGCAGTTGCGAGCGTCGTTAAATAAAAAATAACATTCTAATTGCATAATATTTTCGACAGCAAAGACGTCGATGTTCGCTGTAAAGAAAACCGCTCAGCTGACGTTGAAAGCTGAGCGATGATAGTCAAAGTTGTTCGCTGGGCAATGATCGCCATAGCGGAACCGTAGCTTATAGAATGACGAAGTCTTTAACCACTTCGTCAATTGATAGAGATCGTACTTGATTTCCGGGTAAAGAAACTTTTGCACGTACTGTTCTTACCCAATACGCTTACTATAATGGGACTATTATAAGAAAGAATTGTAAAAAAACGCAAATTATATCCAATCCAATCTTAAATTACTGCGGGAAGCCGCAGAATAGGTCGTTTAAGTTGCATAACACCTCACTTAACTACATCCGTCAAGATCAATGCTTGATGAATGCCCAGTGGACCTGAGATAAACACGTCGTCACTAATTCCCCGCGCTTGCGTACTTGGACCTGGCGCCATGTCTCCCTCGCAAAAAGAGCGCCCACACTGAACATGTGCATCAGCTCACGTCAAGTTTCATATCTGACGGAACTGGGCTATCTCACTGCAGGGCAGATACCAAACGGGTGAAGCGCTCGGCAATTTGTCATACAAATGGAGTGCCTCAACTCTCGCAAATTCCAGCCACTTGCGGATTCGACCCGCTTTTTGACCTCTATGTAGGAATTTCTTCTGGCTGTGTGCTGAAGAGTAATGCAATGGCTTTGAACAAATGCTTCATACACGGATATAGACTACAAGAACGTACATATACAAATGGTTTATTTTCAGAACCTGCTATTTCATTTCAGTTACTTTTACAGGAAGGAGAAAAATTGCAGGCTTTAAATATATGAGTCAATTTTGAAAATTACGTCTTTATTCTGATCTTACAGATATTTTATACCATTCTGTTACTTAATATACTAGAATACTTCGCGCTTTGCCAACAATTTCTAAATTAAAATATAAGATAGGTGGTTTTGGCCTGAAAAACATAAAAAAGAAAATGATGAAGGATGGGTAGAACAGAGAAAAATTCTCTCCGGCACCGGGACTCGAACCCGGGTCTTCAGCTCTACGTGCTGACTAAGTCACACCGGATTCCAGTTCCGATGCCGGATCAAATTCCCTCAGTTTAAGTTATATGTCTGAGTTTCAGTGGCGACTCGTGATATTTTTTGTATGTAGGATATGAGATTGATGACTGATGACCAAGACAGAAACTAATAATAATAATAATAATAATAATAATAATAATAATAATAATAATAATAATAGAGCTTCGGAATATGTATTACATGTCTTTCTCGTGTTAAAATCTTTCGTACCTGGTTTGAGTTTGTAACACCTGCAACAACGTCTACATAGGACAGACAGGCAGATCATTTCAAACACGTTACACAGAACACATCACAGCCATAACAAAATTACAAAACACTTCCACATATGTAGAACACATCACAAATGCTAACCACACCTACAGAGACATCAATACATACATGGAAATTCTACACATCCAACAAAAAGCCAGAAGCTAAACACACTAGAACAAAACGAAATATACAGACACACAAAAACACACCCAAATGAAATTCTCAACACACAACTCAATTTCAGAACACACACTCTTTGACTCCACATTACACTACACAAACACACCCCCACAGGAAACAAAACAAAAGGCGCCAAGACCAGGAACAGACAGTTCTGAAGAAGGTCGATAATAGACCGAAACATGTTGACCAGGTACGATATATTTTAACACGAGAAAGACATATTCCGAAGTGATATAATGTTAAAAGTTGTGTAATCAAGATGAATAATAGAGCATACGCAATTAATTTCTTGCTACAGTTAAATTCTTCTAAATAATCAAATACAACTTCAGATATTCTTTCGGCATTTCTGTCATCTGAAAGTCCTGTTACTTCTTGTGTTTTATTAAAGCTTATTTTATTTATTGTTATGTAATTTTGGTTTTTATTCATTTTATTTTTTGTATTGTATCATTTTAAATTATTTATTAGGCCTATTTCGTTTATTCTGTTCTTTTAAAACGACCAATGAAATGCATTTAAGAAGGCTACAAGGGTACTTGAAAATTCTTATTGCAGTCTCTAACAGGGTCTCCACCACCCGGAAAGAAGGGTCGTAGTATTAGGATATACGGTCACATCCTCAAACGAGGTTAAAGTTAAACCATGCCCTGCCCTCAGCACCCTCCCCTGTCCATAACTTCACTGCTAGAAAAAACCGTTTGCTGTAAGATATTTGGATGGTTCCTCGGAAAGTATTTCTAAGGTCTGAGATGCGCAGTGGCGACAACTCACGACAGAGAGTGGAAGTTTGAAAAAAAAAACTATTACGTCGGGACGCATTAAAAATCAAAATCTGTAATTAAAATGTTCTCTATCCTCAGAGGCACGAAATTAAACTGTAGGATCATCCTCATATCCTTCATGGAGGAATCGCCACTGTTCAGTTTTCCCTTTGATGGCCTACCCTCATGTACTGTGTCACAAAATATGTGACAGTGGCACAATATCCAACGCACTAGTACAGAGGTGCACTCATTACGAGTGACTAGGCCTAAGTGGCCGGGATGTCCCGCGCCGTGGCATCGCGGTCTAAGACACGTTACGGAATGCGCGCTGGTTCGAGTCCTCATGGGGTAAGAAATTTTCTCATGGGACCGGTGCCCACCCAGCATCGTGATACACTTGGGGAGCTACGATAGGTAGCGAAAATCCGGTTTAGCAAACCAGCTATAACGGCTGGGGGGATCATCGTGCTAACTACACAATACCTCCGTTCTGGTTGGATGATCGTCCACCTCTGCTTCGGCATGTGGGCGTGAGTCCAGCAGCCGGCTGCTCGGACTGGGCCCTTCAGGGCTGTAGCGCCATGGAAATGGCCGGGATAATTTAATATGCGTAAGTAACCATTTAGTGATTCAAGAAGGCGCTCATCCCGTCGGATGCCGGCTACAGAAACACTCGCACACTTCCAACTCTGACATTATGGCCAAGATATACAGGGTCATCATTTTATTTTTACTTCAATTTTTATTGTACCTGAATTTTTTAATGTACTTCACTCCCACCCCTTCTACTAATGAAGTTCAGCCGTCCTCCATACAGATCCAAGACCGCATATACAGTCATAGTAGCCATACGGTCATAGTAAACAGTACGTTCCAAAAATTTGTTCGCGTTTTTCAATGACGAAAGGGCTTCCAATATAGAATCATTTTCGCACAGGTACTGTCGTCCATTTGCCTACGTCGCATCCCGGTTTCCTCCACTTGCTTCTATTCGCCTCTTTGTAAAGGTAGTGGCTGGGCTGTCTTAGCTCTTTTCTAAGAACATTAATTTTTGTTAGGAATTGGACATCTACGTAATATTATACCCATAAAACTCCTTAAAATAAGTTAAATAAAAGGGCATAGTTAAGTAATTAACTGTCACGTGAATTCCCCCCCCCCTTTCTACGACCCTGCGACATAACCACTTGGACGAACAGTAGATAGCATGTCTGAGTAATTTTATCTTTTCGGATCGGACAGAAGTGAAGATTGAATTTACAATACGTAAGGTACTCTTTTATAGAGAAGGTACAGAATTATTTCAACATGAGTTACTAGTACGAAGGATGAAACTGGTAATTGGGATTAGGTACAATAGTCTATAGTGCGATAATATGCACATTAGACCTGAAGCCTGTATTAAAATGAACGGCCACCATTTAAAAAAATGTGTTTAAATATCCATATTATGATTATTTTTCAATTTAACTTCATTCTCTATATTGTACGCTAATGTGCTGTAGATTGTATAATATACGCTGCATATTGAATACTTTCGCATGGACAGCTCAGTTCGTGAGTAAAAACACTTATTGTTCATACTATACTGCATTTGGATTAAACAAAAATCTAATGGAAATTATGAAACTCAAAAGCGTGATATTTCGTAGTTTACGTAAATGGATGAACTACTTTTCTTCCCTCCTATACCTAGTAAAGTGGTTTGTTTATATATTACGCCAGTATCATCGAACTCCAGTCGTGGAAGTGGGTAGCAAACGGTGTTTTCGGTTCTCAACAAAGTATAGCCAGGTTAATATTAAAAATGTTAGTAAAAATAAAATGATGTCCCTGTATTTAACATTTTCATGAATACATATTGACTTAGAATAGCTATAAATGGACCTACGGACGTCAGATTAATGGAAAAAAACGTATGGATTTCTGGCTATAAACGTGAAAAGTAGATGCTTTTACATTTGACCATACCAACAGTTCATCGAAATGCTATTTTAGAGCAAGAAATACACTGACATCTTCAAAATTACATGGACTCTAACATAGCGACCCAATTACTTTGCATCGTTTGACGGAAAAGGATTCCAATTTAAATTCATCGTCCTCTGTTCGACGTAGTCTGCTACACGGAATAAAATTTGGTTCGCAGCAGTTCGTTACCGTTAATAAGATTTGGAGGAGCTGCGTGTGGCTCGATTGGGTCAACAAAGGTAATGCTGTTAGCATGGCGACGCTTCCTGTGGACGGTAACATTTCTGAGAGGATGAATGTTAAACAAGCCTTCAATGTTTTTTATATTCTTGCTTCATGTCTGTTATCTTTCATAATACGATATAACATTGCTTCAAAGAGAGGTATACCGGTAAAAAAAAATCAAATTCTGTTATATCGGTTGTCAGTTATGAACGCTGCTCTGAATATCCAAACGTCACTGTTCTAGTCAGTTGATGTGCGTACTTTGAGGTACCTACAGTACATAGATTACAATCTGTTTATCAAAAATTATTACAGTACGTAATTTTTCTCTATTGTCTATGAAGATTGTCACTCTTCTGAAATTTAATTTGTGTGATAAGTTAATTTTATTAAACAATTAAAATTACCGTTAGTTAAAGATAGTTTCATGTATATCGCGATATATCGTGATGGTATACAGTGACTATAATTAAGACTTTGTAAGAACAGTTATATTACCGGTTGTTCTTTATGGTTGTGAAACTTGGACTCTCACTTTGAGAGAGGAACATAGGTTAAGTGTGGTTGAGAATAAGGTGCTTAGGAAAATATTTGAGGCTAAGAGGGATGAAGTTACAGGAGAATGGAGAAAGTTACACAACACAGAACTGCACGCATTGTATTCTTCACCTGACATAATTGGGAACATTAAATCCAGACGTTTGAGATGGGCAGGGCATGTAGCACGTATGGGCGAATCCAGAAATGCATATAGAGTGTTAGTGGGAGGCCGGAGGGAAAATGACCTTTAGGAAGGCCGAGACGTAGATGGGAAGATAATATTAAAATGATTTGAAGGAGATGGGGTATGATGATAGAGAATGGATTAATCTTGCTCAGGATATGGACCAATGGCAGGCTTATGTGAGGGCGGCAATGAACCTCCGGGTTCCTTAAAAGCTAGTAAGTAAGTAAGTAGTACTATTAAGATTTTCTTTTTCGTTTGACATGTTCCGTGCTCTAGTTGTGAAGCAATGTACGAATACCATGGAATGTAAATAAATACAATACAATACAATACAATACAATACAATACAATACAATAGCAAGGATATGCAATATCGCCTTTACTTTTTAACTTTACTCTAGAATATGCAATTAGGAAAGTCCAGGAAAACAGAGAGGGTTTGAAATTGAACAGATTACATCAGCTTCTTGTCTATGCGGATGACGTGAATATGTAAGGAGAAATTCCACAAACAATTAGGTAAAACACGAGAATTTTACTTGAAGCAAGTATAGCGATAGGTTTGGAAGTAAATCTCGAAAGACAAAGTATATGATTATGTCCGTCTCATAACCAGAAAATAGTAAGAAGTGGAATTATAAAAATTTTTAATTTACCCTTTGAAGAGATTGAAAAATGAAAAAATACCTTGGAGCAACAGTAATACTACATGACACTCGGGAGGAAATTAAGCACAGAATAAATATGGGAAATGTCTGTAATTATTCGCTTGAGAAGTTTTTCTCAGCCAGTCTGCTCTGAAAGAAACTGAAAGTTAGAATTTATAAAATAGTCATATTTCCAATAACACTGGACAACAAATTTAAACTTTGTTTCTGTCCTTTAGATGAAGCTATGTAATTTTAACTAAATGAGAAGTGCTCAGTTCATTTCTGAAAACCAAAATTTTCTAACACACACCATCATACCATCATACTGATTTAAAATATCACTGACTACATTGTTACTTTTTTCTTTAGACATCATCCTGATTGTGCTGTATTTTAGTTGTCTCATAATAATCTCTTTCTATTATCTAATATTATTTGAAATATATTAACATTCTATGTATTTTAGTTTAATTCTGCTACACAGTTTATTTCAGTGTTTAATTAATAGTTAATAGTATTTTGTTGTTTAATTTGTAAATAACTCTTGTATACATGTAACTCTCATCTAAATCAAATTGTTGAATTCTTTGTAAGTTCATGCATATGTATATACACATTTTGCTGGTTGAGTGGAAGAGAAGGCCTTACGGCCTTTACTCTGCCAGCTAAAATAAATTATTATTATTATTATTATTATTATTATTATTATTGTTGTTATTATTATTATTATTTTTATGGTACACGCACTTCACTTATTTACACAAATGTGTTACACTAGCACATGAAGCAACCTTTGTTTGGCCAAAATTCACATATTAAAAATTCTTTTTTGATCTTTTACGTTTGTAGACAGCTTCTGCGATCTCTGATGAGTGACCAGCAATATTTAGCCAGCATACTTTCATTCCACCTTCCACTGAAGCGCTTTTCGAAGGTAGATGTTTCTTGATGAAACCTCTCCCCATGTTCATCGCTTACAGCATCAAGGCTTTTTGGAAAGAAGTCCAGGTGACTGTCAGTAAAGTGTACTTTCAGTGACATGTTGCATCCCATAAGGTGAAAGTAGTGCACCATTTCACTAACTTTAAATAAATATTTATTTTAGAGAAAGAATACGTGCTGGAAAAGAACTAACTGCAGATTCGTTTTTGCGACAACAAAATACAGGGACATCACTTTATTTTTACCAACATTTTTAACATTAACCTGGCTATACTCGGAAACACTGTTGTCCCCTTCCATTACAGGAGTTTGATGTTACTAGTGCAATATGTAAACAAATCATTTTATTAGGTATAGGAGGAGAGAAAAGTAGTGTATCCATTTATGTTGTAGGGAAATACGATATTACGATTTTCAGTTTGATCATCACTTTTACGGAATTTATCAAAATACAGTAGAGTAGTAACATTTTTTTTTCAAAAACTCAACTTTTCAGGCGGCTATGTTCGTTATGTAATGTCTACTTTATTTAGCATATTAATTATTGATGTTATCATACAATATAGAGAGTGCATTTAAATTGAGGGGGTCATAAGTAAAGGGCTGTAAGTGCACTTGTTACTTTTGAGAAAATGGGGTTTAAATATTTAAGCTTTCGTAAAATCGGTGAAATTTTTTATTTAAATTTTAATGTGTGATGCGATTAAAATATCCCTTTGCCACTAAAATTTTAGATACTTTTGCTTACACTAGATGCAGTTAACTCATGTTATTACAAATGTCACTAGCATTCCTTTGCTTCTAGCCACCTCAATTCAAAAAAAGCTAATCTGAATTTTTAAACAAGTTGCTGAAAATGGTTGCCGTTCATTACAATGGGGGCTTCAATTCAGTACGCATATTATTAAAAACATTTTGAAGCATATTCTCTGAAATTGAATTTATCGTTTCTTGAGTATAATTTTTAGTACGATATTATTAATATAGGTTCTTTCTTCTACAGAAAACGCAACCATATTTATGAAACACACTGTACACTGCAGTGTTTACTTCACTGCTTGAAGACTTCGAATGCAACAGCGGCCGTAAGTTTGTGTGTCTGACGGGAGCAAGGACATTAGTGAAAGGGTGAGAGTGAAGTACATTCAGAAATGCAGGTACAATAAAAATGCAAGTAAAAATAAAATGATGTCCCTGTACATCAAATAAACATATTTTTATAAAAAGGGCAAATTTCATGTTGTACAGTGTAATTGTTCTGTACGACGAAGTGGATGTTGCGAGACGATCCCCAGACTTTCGTAGCTTCCCCTCGAAAAAAAATCGAAAAATCGAAGGAGAATTGGGAGGAAAATTTAAAAGGTACGCAAAACGCGTCCTTGCAAGTGGGTTGGGGGCTGTACAAAACTAAATATGTGAGCTCCAAGCCTGTTGGCCACTAGTCTCACTCCGGGTTACGCTGCTCCCCTGAAGGAGCTCTAGAAAATTTTGAAGGGGTAGCCGAAATTGGACGTAACCTCTTAGATACCACGTACGCGAGGGGGGCTGACATTAATCAATTGATCACGGAACGGGGCGAGGAGGAGTTGGCTGGTGTTTGCCGTTAGAATGGCAAGAGGCCGTCATATGTTGTTCGATGACAAAGCATGTGAAGGCCGTCGGAAGAAGTGCCGTGAAATCTAATCTGCAATTTGAGAGGTCCCTGTCCTTTCAATTTGAGACTTATTGAGTGACCTCGTATATTTAATAGACTATTTATATTATCTGAACAAGGGCATACATCGTTTATAATAAGGGTGGAATATATATGGGGAAGGGCATATAGGTCCGTGGCCCATTTCTTATAGGGCTCATCCCGACATTTGTCTTACGCCTGAGGAAAACCACGGAATACCTTAGGCGAGATGAGTTGTCTCATGTATAAGAGACTAGCCAATTTGGCTATTATGTAGGAGGTGATTGTTGTCATGAGCCTTGTTGAATCGTCTCAATTTTGAGACAAGCCATTTGGCTATATGATGGCTCAATTACGAAGAGGGGGAGAGATGTAATTAGTTGATTAATTTAAGTAATTAGGGAGATTAATGGGGATATGAGTGCAGGTCCGTGGCCCATTTCTTTTAGGGCTCATCCCGACATTTGTCTTAGCGCGTTAGAAAAACCACGGAAAAACCTTAGGCAGGATGAGTTGTCTCAATATCAGAGACTAGCCAGTTGGCTCTTAGGTTGAATGACTCTATGAATCGATGGATATATACTAGCCAATTGGCTCTATGATACTTCCATCGATGAACAAAAGTAGATATTGTTAGGGAAGGATTTTGTTTAGCCCAGTTAAGACAAGGTCATTTTAAAGCGGTTGCACTATCCAAGGAGTCTCATGGAGTTGAGTCGTGGCTACCAAAACCTGGGAGTAACGCTTCCCCTGACTTGCAATCTCTGTTTTGAGTAAAGAAATAGTCTATAGTCTGTTAAAATCTACAGAATGTTGACTCGCGACGGGAGAAATGAACTGTGTTGTTGGTATTCTGAAGCAGCACAGAGGTGCCGTATGGGAATGTCTGCTTTCAGTTGCAGACAGTACAATGGCATCCTTGCAGACATTTGTGTATTGCAGAGCGAAATGAAAACTATTTATATAGGGCATAACGATTCTTTGTGGAAATAAAACAGCAGTTGTTTGGACGAAAGACAAAAGCGTCCATAGCGCTTGCTACTATACGCAATATTTGCGATGTTTCCTTCACGAAGCTACATTTGTCTGCTTACAGACTCTTAGAACGGGAACGGATGGGTGTCTGTAGGCCCGAATTCAGATTAAATTTCTGTTGTACAGAATGATTTTTTGAACAGGTTACTCTTCTTCGCATCGATGCCTTTTCACCATTTTGTTTAGTTGGGTGTCCTCTACAACTCCCGGAGTCCACACCTGTGGAGTAACGGTTAGCGCGTCTGGCCGCGAAACTAGATAGCCCGCGTTCAATTCCCGGTCGGGACAAGTTACTCGGTTGAGGTTTTTTTCCGGAGTTTTCCCTCAACCCAATATGAGCAAATGCTGGGTAACTTTCGGTGCTGGACCCCGGACTCATTTCACCGGCATTATCACCTTCCTCTCATTCGGACGCTAAATAACCTAAGATGTTGATAAAGCGTCGTAAAATAACCTACTAAAAAAATCCTGGAAATTTGTGCGCTGAATTTACATTCACTCAGCAGGGTCAAGTAGGGCTATTATGGTACAAAAAATCAATCTTTTGCTGTAATAAATTTTATATCAAAGCATGCACAAGGAATACATTTCGAATCTAATCTCAATTGGGATACGCATATTAAATATATATGTAAGAAGGCATTCTCTATTCTCCATTCACTAAAAAGATTGTATCATTATCCATCTAAATTAAAACAGACGCTGGTACAGACACTCATTCTACCTCACTTCGATTATTGCGACGTTTTGTTCAGTGATCTCAGGATTGATTCCGCTCAGAAACTACAGCGTGTTCATAACACGTGCGTCCACTTCATTTGTAATGTTCGATACTATGATCATATCTCACCTTCTTTCAAGAAGTTATCATGGCTTAGGTTACATGAGAGGAGAAATCTGCACTCACTTTCTCTCTTATATCGAATTATGCACTCTTCATCCCCCTATTATTTATTCGCTCGATTTCATACTCTCTCTCGCTATCATAATATTAATACTCGATCACAACGCGATAACACGCTAGAAATTCCACTTCACGCATCGTCTCTGTATTCCTCATCCTTCACTGTTGCTACCTCTCGTCACTGGAACTCTCTGCAGCCTGAATTCAAGGGCTGCCGAACATTGAATTCTTTCAAATCCAAGTTAGAAAATTATGTTATGACGAGTTGCCAAACTAACTTACTATTATGACAAGTATTGTATTGCATGTTTCCACGTATTCACATTTTTTTATGTTCTAATGATATTCAACTTATTTTATATTTTTGTTTTCATATTTTCCGATAATGTTATATCTCTAATGTGATAATTTGAGCTATATATAATCTTAATTTTCCTTATTGTGTGTACTTAGAAATATTGTATTCACTGTATACTTTGTACTGCACTATTTTATTACTACTATTATTATTATTATTATTATTATTATTATCATCATTATTACTACTATTCTTATTTATTATTATTATTATTATTATTATTATTATTATTATTATTATTATGAATAATTGTCTTTTTTTTGTATGCCTCATTTATTTTGACCTGCTGTTCACATATTATTATGCTTTTTTCTTTCTTTCTGTATGTTATATATTATGTCTGATTTCTTCTTATTTGTTGTTTATTTTTTATTATTATTATCTTATTCAGTTTTGTGTGTAAAATTGTAGTGTAATTTGTAAATTTGTGGTGTTTTTGTAACACAGTCTTTACTCCTGGTTGAGTGTTAGAGAAGGCCGTATGGCCTTAACTCTGCCAGGTTAAATAAATCATTATTATTATTATTATTATTATTATTATTACTATTATTATTATTATTATTATATTTGGAAAGTTAAGTCTGTGCTACTTTAGACATATGAAGGGGTGAGAGCATGTTAAAGGTTAGAGTCCAATGCTATTAGGTGCGGTATCATAATTTCTTCTGCATATACTTACATAATTTGTTGAGTAATTTTTACAATATTTTACTAGTAGCTTTTCCATATGTGTAAGAAATGAATTCGCACAAAAAACTATTTTCGTTAAAAGTGTGGCTTTGGACTATCTCATTCTCGCCCCTTCATATATGAAAGATTTGGAGTTATATTTATTTTATATTTCTAATAATGGACAAAATTAAAACAAAACCAATGTACCACAATACCCCTCTGTGTTGGCTACTGTGATATGCCTAAAGGGCAAATCTGATACATTTCTATTATTTACCACTTCTCTCTGCATTTGTTTTTTGTATGGTGGTGTGATAGAGAAGACCTGATGACCTTAACTCCGCCAGATTAAATAAATAAATAAATAATAATAATAATACTAATAATAATAATAATAATAATAATAATAATAATAATAATAATAATAATAATAATAAATCTAACCATATTATACAGGGACATCACTTTATTTTTACTAACATTTTTAACATTAACCTGGCTATACTCGGAAACACTGTTACCCCCCCTTCCATTACAGAAGTTTGGAGTTGCTAGTACAATATGTAAACAAATCATTTTACTAGCTATAGGAGGAGAGAAAAGTAGTGTATCCATTTATGTTACAGGGAAAAATAGTATTACGATTTTCAGTTTGGTCATTACTTTACAGTATTTTATCAAAAAACAGTAGAATAGTAACAATTTTTTTCACAAGCTCTAGTCTTCAGGTTGTTATATACATTATGTAATGTCTATTTTATTCAGCATATTACTAACCTAATTTATTCCTGAGAATTTTGTGAGCACTTCCGTAAGAAACCCCAATTTCTACAGCTAACTTCTTGACCGACTTATTAGGACCTCGTTGCATCCTTTCTCTAGCATCTTCTACAGCATCTTCTGTCACCTTTGTTGGCCATCTTGCACTCTGTTGCTCTAAATTTATCTACCACATTAATGACATTTCTACGAAAATATTCCGTAATGATATAATCAGGAAATTGTGAAGAAAAAAAGAAAAATAAAAACTGTTGTTCACATTCGGTTATATTGTAATTCCAGTTTCCATCATCGTCCTTCATACCTACAAACAGTAAAACAAAACTTTTGTTTAAATAATGCTGTTAAGTACCGTACCATATTATAGGGTACCGTACTTTCGGTAACTCTAATCTTCACTTGTGCTCAGTCCACACACATAAATTCAGTTATGCTACACATCATACCTGTGTGAAAATAAACTTCAATAATATAAGCTTTTTCTCCTATAGAAAATGCAACATATTTGTGAAACACACTGTACTCTGTACTGTTTATTTCACTGCGGCCGTAAGTTTGTGTGACTGACGTTAGCAAGGACATTAGTGAAAGGGGTGAGAGTCAAGTACATTTAGAAACGTAGGTACAATAAAAATTGAAGTAAAAATAAAATGATGACCCTGTACAAAACAATGAAGTAAGGCTATTGCGATACACACAGATGTTTAATATATCACCTATAAAAGCTTGGCTGAAATCACATTAAAATTGACTAAGATTTTTTTTTATTTTACGACGCTTTATCAACATATCAGGTTATTTAGCTCTGAATGAGATGAAGGTAATAATTCCGGTGAAATGAGTCCGAGGTCCAGAACCGAAAGTTACCCAGCATTTCCTCATATTGGATTGAGGGAAAACCCCGGAAAAAAACCTCAACCAGGTAACTTGCCCCGACCGGGGATCAAAACCGGGCCACATGGTTTCGCGGCCAGACGCGCTCGGCGTTACTCCACAGGTGTGGACTTGACTAAGATTTAGCAACTTTTGTAATGAATTCTTTTTCCCATAAAAGTTTACCAATATACAATTTACTGATAATTTGACACTAATGCCAATGCTAGAAAATTTGTCTGTATGCCCAAATACTGTGTGTATATATAGGGGAGAGTCGGGTAGTATCGGACATCGAGTAATATCGGACAGTGAGTTTCTTTCATCTACCACACGATGATAGTACCTGATTGACATGGTTACGTTTCTGTGATGTCGCATAGAGAAACGTTAACCGTGTCTTTCAGGTGCTACCATATGGTGGTAGATGAAAGAAACGCACTGTCCGATATAACCCGATGTCCGATACTACCCGACTCTCCTTGATATATATATATAGTGTAAGGAACTAGATTGAGAAATTTGTGATACTGAAATGAAATGAAATATGTTTTTAAATAATGAATATATTTTCCAAATTTGTGTTAAATTTTAGCAGTAAGAAGAATGATATTTTTATTTTTATTTTATTGGGTTATTTTACGACTTGTCCCGACCGGGATTCGAACCCGGACCACCTGGTTTCTCGGCCAGACGCGCTGACCGTTACTCCACAGGTGTGGACAAGAATGATATTAAGCTGGAATTGTTAGGTAAATAAGTCAAAATAATTCTATAGATGTGTCAATTCCGGTGGAGTATATGTTGAAAAATAGCTGAACAATTGTTTTATCTGTTCCAAATTAATCTTTTCATGAAATTGTGTTTCCTATTTGTAAACGGCATCAGAGAAACTTACTTTCTGGACGGCCCTTGTAATTGCGCTCTAGTGGCCAAAATTTGTATAAGAACTTATTTTGAAATTGTTAATACGTTGGAAGAAAAGAAATAACTTTTTTTATCTGCCCCCATGAGGATGCTTGTTGTTGATGTAAGCTTATGCAAGCCAGTGACGGCATTTTCGAGCTGTTCCCACTCCTAAAGATATAAGAGAAAGAAGAAGAAAACAACTTTGCTTTCTCTAGCCTTGTCTAAAGCAACCATATTATCTCATTACCTCTTATAGTTTCCAACAGACGTTAACAAGTAAAAGAACTGCGATTGCAAGAGCCCGATAAGAGCAGTGATCGATAAAAGTGTCCCCCAAGGTAAAATTCTGCAATTAAGAGTTGGAACTCTATTTCCCTACATCTTAATTGTGCGCACTGTCAAAGGAGACAAAGTGCCGAAGTTGTCCTCGGCCGCAGTAGTAAATCTTCAAGTGTTTTAAGGCGCTTTTACTTTGTTAATTCAGAATTGTCGATTTACAGAAAATGATATTGTATTAGTTTTCGAATCGCGGCACCATTATAACGGCACATTTTTAATGAGTGTCACTCATTAGACCTAAAGTTTCAAAATTTGTATGACGAGCCCTGAATCTACAAAACCCCAAAAATGATGAAAAATTAGAACTTTTAAAATATAACTATTTCAATAGGGAATTTTCTCCCCTTTAATTTGTTACAAGAATTTTCGATTTATGCCTTATGGTTTTCCAGATAAGTCCCATTTTCCAAGATGCTGCGTCATCAGCCATGCCCTCAGCTGTCAATCCCCTCGTCCAGCATTGCTTCTAAAATATGCTTCTTTCTAGTCCCAAAATCGATGCACGCTCTAGTGAACTAGAAATTAAACATTACAAAAATCATCTGTTTGGAATTTATTTTGTTTATAATTTTGACGTAAAACTTGAAACATGATATCTTATGCAGTTTTTAAGATAGAGCCACAGTTTATTCACTGTTTTATAGCTAAAACTATTGTTTGGTGCCCGACATAGAGCTATTATTTTATTCTATTTTTATTTGCGTTAATTAAAAATTAACCATATATGTAAAATATGCTAATATTTAATGTTGTACAATTGTGTAAAAAATCCATAGATAATTATTAACTATACTAATGTTATTTTACTCATTGTCATGCACTAGGGGACATTTTAAGCTTCAAAATGACACCAATATCTTCTTAGTATCACCATAAATAAATAAATAAATAAATATAAATAAATAAATAAAATTTTCCATACAAGGTTATTACATGCAAAAACCCAAAGTGTGAACAATATGGAAAATGTGCCCCAAGTAAGTTTATACAGGTCAGTAATACTGTGTGTCATTTTAATAAGAGTCCAGAAGTAGAAATTGAAATTCTGAGGAGGATGGGCGTAAACCCTGAGACAAACACCATCGCAGGAGTTGTCGCATCGGTGGAAAATAAGGACAAAAGTGCCAAAAAACATTGAACACTTGAAGTTAAAACAAGGAGGAGGTGTTTGAGAGGCAGAAATAAGCTGAAATTGGACCAACATGAAGCTGCTGAAGGGGTGACATATGATGCTGGAGGCTTCTAGGCTCTGAACGTTTGTGGGTTATTTCCTGTAGTAAATAGTAATTTTAGAATATTAATTTTTTGAAACATGATATCTCAGCCAAATGTGGTGATACCAAGAAGATACTGGTGTCATTTTGAAGCTTGAAATGTCCCCTAGTGCCTGACAATGAGTAAAATAACATTAACATAGTTTATAATTATGTATGAATTTTTTAACATAATTATGGAACATAAAATATTAGTGACCACCTCTGTGATGTAGAGGTCAGCATGCTGGTCTCTTACGCAAAGGGCCCGGGTCCGATTCCAGGTCGGGTTGAATTTCAGGGTTTTCCCTCAACCGTAAGGCAAATGACAGGAAATTCGGACCACAACATCCCTGAATAAGACCGGCCTCATTCATCACGGAAATCATATTCATAACAAATCAGTAATACATATACAGTCACCATCTAGTTCACAACAACAGAACCAGTCTCAACAATAGTACACAGGCCTTCGGATTTCACTGAAAAGATTAACTCGCGATATGACCAAAGATGTTAAAGCGAGTATAAATAACAGCGAGGGAAAAAGTATATTAACATACTTCACATATAGCCTACGGTAATACTTAATTAATGCAAATTAAAATAAAAAGTAGCTCTATGTCAGACTAAACTGTATTATATATACTGTATATATACATATATATTATTTCTCTCATTCTTTTTGCATTAGTGCTTTTTATATTAGTATCTGCAATTTTACTTCTACTTCTTATTTCTTTCCTCTCTCTCCAGGTGTTTCTTGTATATCTCTATTTTGTATTCTGGTGGTGTGTTAGAGAAGGCCTGATGGCCTTAACTCCGCCAGAATAAATAAATAAGTAAATAAATAAATTAATTAATAAACAAACAAAGCAATAAATAAATAAGTAAATAAATAAATGAACAAATAAATAAATAAGCAAAATAAACAAACAAATAAATGAATGAATAAATGAATGAATGAATGAATGAATGAATGAACAAATAAATAAATGAATGATAAATGAATAAATGAACGAACGAACCAACGAACAAACGAACCAACGAACAAACGAACCAACGAACGAAGGAAGGAATGAATAAATAAATAAATAAATAAATAAATAAATAAATAAATAAATAAATAAATAAACGAACGAATGAATGAACGAATAAATAAATAAACGAATGAACGAATAAATAAATAAATAAATAAATAAATAAACGAATGAACGAATAAATAAATAAATAAATAAACGAATGAACGAATAAATAAATAAATAAACGAACGAACGAATAAATAAATAAATAAACGAACGAACGAATGAACGAATAAATAAATAAATAAATAAATAAATAAATAAATAAATAAATAAATAAATAAATAAATAAATAAACGAACGAATGAACGAATAAATAAATAAATAAATAAACGAACGAATGAACGAATAAATAAATAAATAAATAAACGAATGAACGAATAAATAAATAAATAAATACTAGTTTAGCTATAAAACAGTGAAAAAGCTGCGGCTGTATCTTAAAAACTGCCTGAGATGTCATGTTTCAAGTTTTATGTCAAAATTATAAACAAAATAATTTTTATAAACAATTTAGAAACAATTACAAGGGATCTGTTCAGTTCATTATCTTTCTGGTATCATACTCAATTGTATAAAAATTTTAGAAGGCAATATTATGCAAAACAAAATTTGTTATGTGTACCACCTCTTTATTTAGTTCCGCTTCTTTGATTTATTCATTTCACATCGGAATGAAATGTTGACTGCAGCTTCGGTTCGCAGATTTCTTTGAATCATGGAAGTATTGTCCGAGTCAAACGCTTTCATTAGAAGAAAGAGTTATGATCCGCATCGCAATCTCTTTTGAGATCTATCATCGTATGCGTTCTGTATACTGAACACATATTACTTATTGTTATTATACTCTAGCATCTAGCTATTAGTAATAAATAAAAATCCATATCCAGACCTCAAAGAATATTTATAATAGGTGGTAGAATTTTTTGTGTATTTATTGGTTTTATTTATAGAAGTTATGTCTATTTATTCATAAAGCAGCCTCTCGGATTTAATGCTTTGAATTATACTTCGTATGTTCTCGGCTCATTCCGCGTTAATTAACGTACTACACACACACACACACACACACACACACACGCACACACGCACACACGCACGCACGCACGCACGCACGCACGCACGCACGCACGCACGCACGCACGCACGCACGCACGCACGCACGCACGCACGCACGCACGCACGCACGCACGCACGCACACACACACACACACACACACACACTCTCTCTCTCTCTCTCTCTCTCTCACACTCTCACACACTCACACACTCACACACTCACACACTCACACTCTCACACACTCACACACAGAGTTCTATGCTGGGAAGTTGCCTGTGCAAGAAGTTTCACAATATTAAAATACGAGACGGTTGTTATAATCCAGTAAATAGACGAGTCCACGCCGCATCTAAAAGGATGTAACAATATTTTCTTTTTCTTTTGTTTATGTTAAAGTTATAACTGCAAAATTCCGTTTATTATTTGTTTATTCTTATGTGAATTTTGTTAATAGTTTATTTCTTGTATTTTTCTATTTTCATTTTACGACGAATACAAAAGAACCACGATATGCTGCAAAATGTCCATTATAAGATTTCAGCAGTGTAAAACAATTTCTGCTGAACAATTGACTGGGTCTCATTCATTTCCTATATATCTTCGGGTAAATTTATCTAGGAATGATATCCCTGAAATGAAATAATTCGGTAAAACAGAAATAGACAAATTTGTTTCTGTCCCTGGTACCTATAAACTAAACCTAACATGTGGCATGGTAATACATAATATTGGCATTCTCACTGATTCAATAAAAAATACAAAATGAAGACACAAATTAAATACACTCGCTTACTCTACACTCTACCACAATAACTGATCTATATTAGTTACAAATACGAACGTAGGCGGTACATAATAACAATTTTAAAAATATAAATTTAGATATTGTCTTAGAATTTTGGTGTGACTCACAATAAAATTAGTAATTTACAATTCATATTGATTTTTCACATAACCCGATTAACATGTATACTATAATAGAATATAAATAAATTGATTAATTAAAGGAAGAAAATTTCATCTACATAAGTTGGATAAAATGTAATGACAACACTGCTGTCACGTGACGATGGTGCGTTCGAGAGTTGCCAGCTGTATGGACTTGAACAAGGACTGTCAGATGAGTTAGTGTAGCCAGCAGCGACAGTACTCTGTCAATCTACTGCAGTGTGTAGAACGTTGACTTTCATAGGGGTAGTGCGAGCGCCCTAAGATCATGTTTACAAAACTAGAGCAACGTTCCTGGATCAAAATTGAAGTGGCACGAGGTCGTAGTGCACAAGAATGTTTTCAGGGACTGCGTGAAGCATGTGGCGATGCAGCGTTGCCATATCGCACAGTGGCACGATGGGTTAAAGCGTTTCGGGAAGGGCTTGTTGGAAGTGCTGTGAAGGTGATGTTCATTGTGGCGTATGACATTGATGGGGTAATACTGCACCACGCTGTACCTCCAAGGCAGATGGTAAACGTGGACTACTACTGCAGGTTCCTGCAGCACCACCTTCGTCCAGCCCTCAGGAGAAAATGACGACACTTGGGGGTACAGAACCCCATCATTCTTCATGATAATGCAAAGAGTCATACCGCTGCTGCTGTCAAGGACCTTTTGCGTCGCTGGCAATGGGAGATTCTGGAACATCCTCCGTACTCACCCGATATGATCCATGCGATTACGATCTTTTCACCAAAGTGAAAGAACCACTGCGAGGGACCCGGTACTATACCAGAGATGAACTTATCCGTGCTTTAGGGCGGTCAATACGGAACATCAACAAAGATGGTCGCGCTGATGGTGTACGACGCCTTCCAAATATTTGGCAAAAGGTAATAAATAAGGGGGGCGACTATATAGAAGGTACGTAAATGTTGTACCCCTGTGAATAAAGCCATGTCAGAAATACCGAACTGTTGCCATTACTTTTTATCCAACCCTAGTAAATAAGAGGACTCGGGGAAGGATGCAAGAATACTTGTTGCATTACCGCGCTGAATGGTGATACCAATGCGCTGACGTAGATATTGACTGCTTCGAGGGTCCCCAGGAAGCTGCACTAAACTTCTGCCTATGGTGGAGATGATAAATAAGGGGACAGGAAGATGATTCCTTTCAATAATGATTAGACGATTCTAATGCCTCATTCACAATGAAAACGTAATAAATTGTTAACTTAAGGATACTGGGTAGAGCTGTGAACAATATTTTCGTGCATAACACAGCTCCACCTATTTAGTAGAATGAGTTTGAGTCTAAAGAAAGCAGAAAAACAACACAACGTGGTCTATTGTTTTGATGAGAATCCAAGCTCCCGCATATCGGTAAAGCATCATGTCACAAACACGTTCACGTCTGAGTACTTCTGACAAAGTTTATTCAACGCCTTGGAAACGGCGTAGATATTAGTCTAAAGATATTGCTGGAGAGTTTAAGTAATATTTATTAATTATTTACTTATTTATTTATGTATCTATATATTTATTGTATTCTATAGATAGATAACTCGTATATTATATGAAATAAAATTAACTTGTATCAACGTATCAGATTCACTTTTTATAATTCATTACGAACTTTTAAATACACATTTCCCTATGATCGATTTTTTACTGCCCATACAAGTGGAAGTTCACCCTAATATGCAATTCTAATTATAATCATAACACATTCTCTTTGCCTGCTATATCGAATTATACATGATTCCACACCAAACTACCTTGCATCTCGGTTTACTCTCCTAGCTTCACATCATAATCGTAATACATGTTCACAGGACAATCTGTTGCTCTCAATACCACGTCATCAGACATCTCTGTACTCAAGTTCTTTCTCAATAGCCATGGCCCGCTCATGGAATTCGCTGCCGCTGGAAATCAGGGGTAGTCTTAGTCCTCAGTTGTTTAAAATTAGGCTGTTTAGAATAGTACATTATGCATCGAGCCTATAATGGTAGTAATTAAGACGCGAGTATGTTTGTTTATGAAACGAGCGCAAGCGAGTTTCATAATTTTCATACGAGCGTCTTCATTACCATTATAGGCAAGTTTCATACGACCTTTTATGCTCGACCATATTTCTGACTTGAAATTATTCATAAGTATTCATGTTATGGTTATGTAAGTGAGGAGCGAAACTGACCTGAATTGTGAGATGTGCGTAGACGCGAAAGTATTGATTTTTTCAGAGGCACGAATGTCATTGACCTTGATATAATCTAGAGAATAATATGAACATTAGGCTTGATATAACCTGGAAATTGATTTAGAATTGAAAAACGAGATGACAAATTGAATTTATTTGAATATTATTTACAATTAACGCTAACTATTATAGTAACAGAACATAACCTTCTGCGACAGTATTGGATTTCCAGCCTCCGTGACTTTTCGCTAATTGTCTTTAGATTGCATATCCGAGAATAATCGATACTTGCAGTTTCATAATGCTACAATGGTGATTTCTAATTGGCTGAACAACTGAATTATAATGAATAGGTGTACTTTAATGAGGTGCATTAAAGGGCTACTACCAGGTGTATAATTACTACATTTCGGCATGGTCGAGCATAAATATTTTAAATGCACAGAATTAGTTTTTTAGGTATAATTTTTATTTATTATTATCATTACTATTATTATTATTATTATTATTATTATTATTATTATTATTATTATTATTTTACACAGTCATTACTTTATTTTTCCATTAACATTAATATCTAGGTAATTGTCATTGTCTCAATGTAACACGTGCTGTGCTGATCATACTGATTGTACTATTCCTTTAGTTCTGAGATTATATTCATATGTATCAATTCTTTTTTTTTTTAAGTTAATACTTGTATACTAGAATGTATTTTTCTGTTTGTGATTATGTATTCAGTCTCTTTTTTATTATATATATTTTTTATTATTGTTATTTGAAAGTTAATACTGATCGTGTATATGTATTCAATCCCCTTTTTTTTTACTTAATTATGTTTATTTATTATTTTTAAGTTAATATTTGTATACCGGTATGTATTTTTCTGTATGTGATTTGATCCTGGTTGAGTGGAAGAGAAGGCCTGATGGCCTTAACTCTGCCAGGGAAAATAAAACTATTATTATTAAACTATTGTTGATGATCCATAATGATGATGATGATGATGATGATGACGATGATTAATTTTATGTATTGTCCCACAACGGAATGATAATTTTGACCGTAACGTCATAAGAAGAATGTGAGACAGACATTACAATTTATATCGATGGCGCCTCTTGCAGATACAACCCTGAATACATAAAAACATGTCAAATATTGCAATGCAAACATAACCTTGACATATGTTATGGATGTCTTATCAGCAGGGAGGGACTTACGTTGAATGTAGATTTCAGGAATTGTACGTGACTATCAACACATTGCAGTTAGTGCTCAGTGTTTGAGAACCAGAAAGGTACGGGCTTATCTACGACAATCCATGAGTCAAGAGCACTTGTATGGCATGGAAGGTTATGAATTCACACATTCACGAGGGCAAATAAGTCATATCAGAGGAGGGAGTGTTATCCATCTTCTGGATTAATTGGTCTGGACTGTAATTCTGACGCGGATTGATTGTTTTCCATTACATCAGTCTCTTCTCGAAAAGACAGCTGAGTAAAGCATAACTAACACATTTTATCTCCGCCGGAGGGCAATCTGTGCTTTTAATGACCACCATAAAATAAAACACAAATCTGAAAGTGGAGACTTGACTTCCAAATACTCAACATATTTCAGACTACAGCTCTGAGTTATGGGCAATAATGCACTCCTAAATAGTTTGAAATGGCTTGTGGAACACTTAGCTACTAAAACCGTTAATGCCACATATCTGAAAAGTAATGATATCCACGAACAGCACTGGTCTATTAATAGAGCCTTAAGTCATGTTACTCCTGTCATTTTACAGGAATTTCAAAACGATTAAGAATTACATACAGGCCTAAAACATAGATGCATAATCCAGTTATAATTAGAGATGAAACAATTCCTTCGTAAACACGATACCAGCGTATGTATATGAGATTCAAGTATTGTACATGACGTCAGAGGGAAAAGGGTTATACTGAGGATCAGGTAAGAGTAATTTCTAAGGGTGCTATTCATAGACATTTCTCTAGCCCGCGCTACGAGCGTGCTAAACTAGCCCCGGCTATCGACTGGTTGCTTGTACAGGATTCATATCATATCGCTGACACTGGTTTATGAATACGAAAAACGTTAGTTCACTGATCATCCACCGGAAGCCCGCGCTAAGAATGTCTATGAATATGGCCCTAAAAGACTAACTTGACCATCTCTTCAGTGTTGACAACTAATAATAGATATCACCAAAAGAGGATAAAATCACACAATGCCATGTACTATAACAATGTCTTGCTTATTTACCACATCTCATCTTTATGTTGGGGAGGTGTTTTCTAAAAGGTTCAATAATTTGTGAAAGAGTATATTTTTCTCCTGAACCTCTCGCACATTATGTTAGTAGTTAGTAGATTAGTGTGTGATCTAATATTAAAATTTATTTTGTCTGACAACATGAAATTCATTGCTTTGATTAAACAGTTTACGAATCACGAGATCTAACCTAAAAATGTATTTTGTTTGATCACGTGAAATGATTAGTATGAATTCCGAAAACGAATGCCACTTTGAAATGGATGCTTTAGAATGTTTACTCCATTATTGTAATAAAAGTCTAAACACGAAAGAAATTAATTAAAATGTGAAATGATATTTCTATCAATTACTATAAGGGCATATATCACACGGAATATGTTATATTTATTTACAATCTGGAAAACGGTTAAAGTCAAATAAGACTCCTGACTGGATTTATAGAGCGTTAACAAATATCCAAAGTACTTTTTGAATCGAGCACATACAGAATAAAGGATTTAAGAATATTTAATGCTTTATTCCTTACAAACTATCACATGTTTTCTTTCCATGCTTCCCTAATAAAAAGATCTAAATCGTATTTTAGCCATTTTATCACATACTGATGCCATTTCCTTTTAAAACTTTAAGCACCAAGGTAAACAGTCCTATAATTGTTTAAGACCCATTTTCCATTCCTAATAATTTATATTTCTCATCTATTTTCACATGAAAAAGGTCTTATGTTTAAATAGTCCCTTCTACTCAGTTTGGCTTCTAGTCTTAAAAGGCCTTAAGTGCGGCTATTTTTGGAAATAATCAAGAAAATTGTTAAATGAGCAACATTACCTATTTTAGAAGAAATATAAACAAATAATATCCTGGAAAAACCTCTTAATTAAAAAACTCTACGATTGAAACCAATTTCAGTCTTTCTACTGCTCTCCTGAAAAGTATAAAATTTTAACTTAAGACCTTTTTCCTCCCGGCCACAGACATATAGGCCTAAGAACATATATGCATAATCCAGGATTTCCGATTTAGTTATAATTAGAGATGAAACAATTCCTTCGTAAACACAATACCAGCGTATATGAGACTCGAGTATTGTACATGACGTCAGAGGGAAGAGGGTTAGAATTGAAGAGTCCACTACAAAAATGGGGAATGTCGAATGTATTGCATTTTGCAGGAAATGCAATTTAAACTTCGACATTCCCACTCTTTGTGTGGCATACCAATTCTTCAACACGATGCAGATCTGGAACTATCATTTTTCTTGCATTGCAACAAAGTGTATTACTACTCCCTTTGATCTATAGTACTGAACCTTGATCTCATTCACAAATTTACGACATTCCCTCTTTTTGCAGTGGACTCTTCCAATTGTTTTCTGTACCGTCTGGTTACAGCAGGCATGTCAGAAATCAGACTCTGAATGTGCAGTTTTGTGCGCGGATCGCCGGTCTGTGCGGACTGCATCATTCAAGGGTTGCTCTTACCATTTCTTAGCTGGAGGGGTGTATAATAATAATTTCTGCGCTTCTAGGGTTTGATTAAATAAGCATTTGGACATTATAAACACACTTAGCAGAAGGCAAAAAACACGGTTATCATCAGTGTCTATATTTGAAAATTGCAGTACAAATAACTTCAGGCTTACTCAGTTACACTTGACAAAGTAGTGGTTTGTAAAGGATAATTTATTAAAATGATTTGCATATAGTATTTGAAGAAAACGAATATTGCAGTAATTTCGAAACAACAAAAAACGAACACAGTATTTCATTTTACGTAGTAGGTACTAATTATTTTAAATAACATACCCTATTCTTTCATTGTTCGTCAAGCATTATTATTTATTGGGACCATTGGTACACCTATGTTAAAGAAAATATACTCCCAATTAATTACATGCAGTAGGACATTGTGAAGCTTTTACACTGAAATAATTTCCTTGCTGTATGTCAATATAAATTAACATTAATATTAATAAATTATATAAATTAAGCTTAGAATTTAAATTCACATGTAGTTTATTTAGAAAACGTTGAGAGCAAGTATTGACAAGTTGGAAGCGTTACTGAAAGAAATTAAAAGTGTAGTTCACAAGCTGTGAAGCGACGATATTCTATTTATGTCAGGTTTAAAGATTTATTAATGTAAGTATATTAGCATAATATAGTGACGTGAGATGGAAAATTTGCCATTATATATTTTTTCAGAAAATTTTTCCGCCTTGCAAATAGTTGCTTTCTTCGCTCCTTACAACCTCAAGAGCCTTAATGTATTCCTCACAATATTCTCATCACTTACCAGTTTATGAAATGAAAGTCGTAAGTCGTCTAATCTTTGATGGCCTTGTCAGTACAGACTCTAAAACAACGCCAATGTCAAGTTCGTTTTGCCGTAAGAGTACTGATTAACTTTATTAATCTGATCTAAACTGTCACAACACTATTATCTCGACATGGGCTGATCAAAACCTTTCATTTTAAAATAATTATTGTTGGCTGAGGAAAACATTATAGCAATTATGTTATATGATTCGTAATTTCCATTCTTCGTTATCTGTGAACTCCTCACTTTATTTATCATAACTCATTCACAGACAGCCAAATCAGTACCCGTACTGAAACAGAGTTACTGAAACAAAAGCTGATATGCTGTTGCAGGTCTGTATAGCCCTGTCGCGTTCCCCTCCAAGGCGAGTCTCTCCCTCCAGGTAGGGGAATAGAAAGTGCACATCGCACAGAGACTACTGCACAATGTGCAGGGTTTTGGCATGCCTGGGTTACAGCAACAGTGCTGAACTGTGGTGCTACGTGTCCAGTGAGGTAGTGAGTGAGAGCGTCCATTTCTAACCTGTAGTGCAGTGCTATTGAGATGGAACACGCAAAATCCCTCATATCCAAAGAACTTGAGGACAATCTTACATTTGTTGCAAATAATTTTTATATTTTATCGAATATTACTGCTCAACTGGAATCAACAAATATTCCACTGTTAGATTTTTTATTTTATTTTAGTAGGTTATTTTACGACGTTTCATCAACATCTAAGGTTATTTAGCGTCTGAATGAGATGAAGGTGATAATGCCGGTGAAATGAGTCCGGGGTCCAACACCGAAAGTTACCCAGCATTTGCTCATACTGGGTTGAGGGAAAACCCCGGAAAAAACCTCAACCAGGTAAACTTGCCCCGACCGGGAATCGAGCCCGGGCCACTTGGTTTCGCGGCCAGACGCGCTAACCGTTACTCCGGTTAAGTGTCGTAGTAAACACGTTATTAAAAATGTTGTTCCAATAATTACGTGTAATCCGTGGAAGAAATAAAAAAAACAAAACCTATAAACATTAAAGACATTCAATCAAATAAAAATGTTACAACAACAGATCCAGAATTAAAGCAGGCGTGGACTCCACTGTTAGATGCCCTAAAACTTGTACATGAGGTGTTTGTAAAAATGAAGAGAACAGTTTTGGGATCAGTTCCAGAACAAGTGCAGCGTAGGGGAGAGTTGGGTAGTATCGGACATCGGGTAATATCGGACAGTGAGTTTCTTTCATCTTCCACCAGATGATAGTATGTTTAGGTGAGGGGTTTGGACTTTTTCCATTGCTGGTTGTCACAATCAAAAAATTAAGACACAACGTTTCGAAGGGTGGTTCTCCCTTCGTCTTTAGGTGGAAGGAAGTAAGGAAGAGAAAAAAAACCTATTGTTGGGATCGTTACGTACAGCTATTCTGTATATTCAGTCATACAGAATAGCTGTACGTAACGATCCCAACAATAGGTTTTTTCCTTTCCCTACTTCCTTCTACCTGAAGACGAAGGGAGAACCACCCTTCGAAACGTTGTGTCTTAATTTTTTTATTGTGACAACCAGCAATGGAAAAAGTCCAAACCCCTCACCTAAACATTAACAAACCACCATTGCTTTCCAACCCCTCATTTAGATCAACAGATGATAGTATCTGAATGACATGGTTACTTTTCTGTGATGTCGCATACAGAAACGTAACCATGTCATTCAGGTACTACCATCTGTTGGTAGATGAAAAAACCGCACTGTCCGATATTACCCGATGTCCGATACTACCCAACTCTCCCCTAAATAAAAAATTTTCTTAGAGAAAATCCTGGTTATTCTGCAATTTGTGGTATAAGAAATGTTTTACAAGGTTGCAAAAAAAATAGGCATCCTATAGGCCTATTGAATAATGATGTACAATGTTTTAAATTTGCACCAATTTCTTCATGTGACATCCAGAGAAGTTTTTCAAGATTTAAATATTTTTTCGTGGAAAGAAGAAGATTCCTTTCGACACCTTTAAAAAATATCTCATTGTACATTGTAACTCATCAGTGGAGAACGGAATTTTAGGTGCTGAAAGTTAAGAACATAGGTTAAGGGTGCTTGAGAATAAGGTGCTTAGAAAAATATTTGGGGCTAAGAGAGATGAAGTTACAGGAGAATGGAGAAAGTTACATAACACAGAACTGCACGCATTGTATTTTTTACCTGACATAATTAGGAACATGAAATCCAGACGTTTTAGATGGGCAGGGCATGTAGCACGTATGGGCGAATCCAGAAATGCATATAGAGTGTTAGTTGGGAGGCCTGAGGGAAAAAGACCTTTGGGGAGGCCGAGACGTAGATGGGAAGATAATATTAAAATGGATTCGAGGTAGTTGGGATAGGGTGATAGAGACTGGATTTATCTTGCTGGATAGGGACCAATGGCGGGCTTATGTGAGGGCGGCAATGAACCTCTGGGTTCCTTAAAACCCCGTAAGTAAGTAAGTAAAGTTAAGAATGACACAGAGTGTAGATGAATAGTTGTGAGGCCCGTGAGGAGGATTTTAAGCCTAGTTCACAGGAGTCCGATATGTAATAAAAGACAACATGAAGCACAATGTAACGGCATACAATTCTTAGCTCTGTTCATCACATGGAAAACAGAGTGCCGAAAACCATTTTTTTGGTAACAAAGATATTGAAAGCCTGCATTGCCCGCTTTAGCAACAACACAATTCTTTGTCATCATACTTCTTAAAGTGAGGGAAAACAAACTGTACCAAGAATATCTCGTCGTTGTGGGGGAAAGTAGGCTAAAATCGGTGCCGTCGCTACTAACGGTGCGTACAAAAGAACGAAGCTGAAGAAACAAATTGGCCATTACCGTCTGTATAAATTAGTAGGAGGAGGACGGAAGTTGCAGCCCCCGTCGACTGGGCGACATCAATGTCTCTGTGAAATACGGCGTGGGTTACAAAACTCGCTCACGGCAAATTGGTTGCTGAACGCCAGGAAAATTAAGATGATCCTTCTATCCCTTGCGTCACGTTCCCAAGAAAAGAAGACGTCACCCAGTATCAGCGTCAGCATCTTGGAAACCGACGCATGTTCTGTGGTGTTTGCCATACAGAGTTTCTAAATCTGTCGTGGTCGTAACACTAACAAGTCACATAAAAACTTCCTTGTGGAAGTAACTTTACACACAGGGTGTAACAAAAATGTATGTCAAAATTTTATGATTGAATTATGATAAATTAAAAGTGAAGAATATAAATACTGAATGTATTACATTTATTTTAAATAACAACGAATGTATAAAATCGGTTGAATTGTTAAGAGTATACGAAGGGTACACGGGAAAAACGAACAATATCACAATGCTCTTAAGGGTGATGTCATTATCTAATTCACTCTATTACTACAAACTTTAGTGTTATTTTTACCAAAAGTGGTAAAGGAGAATTAAAACCACGGATACAACCATCATTTCCTTCATTTCAAGTAGAAACACCAATAAATTTAGCAGTAATATATTTGAAATAGATCATTATCTCACCCTTAATGAAAATGTGACATTGTTCGTTTTTCCCGTGTACCCTTCATATGTATTTGGATACTAAAATTATTTTGAATGCTCATACAGGGAATTTATGAAAAAAATTATAAGCTTTTATAGAGATATTTATTTGCTTCGAAAGTTAAAATTACACGTAAGCCAGAAATTGTTACTTATGGCGTATTATGCATTTTTAATTCTCATCTACAGCATGGTATCAAAATTTGGGACCATTTTCCTGGTGATAGTGGAGCTTCCAAATGGAAAAGAGAGACTGTACGAATTTTGAAAGGTGTGAAATCCAATGTATTATGTAAGATACTTATTAAATTATTCTGACGTCATATCGGCTTTTTAGATAACTATCAGCTGAAAATGTAGCTTTGAGACACCGGCCTAACTAGCTTTAATATAAGACAATTATTAAAAAACCAACTTTTTTTACCCTCGAAAGCGTATTTAATTCCTTAACATCGGTTTTCCATATCTCACCAAGGAATTGTGAAACTCTTGACTTGTCCCACATCTTAAAGCTGCAATGCTAGTTGAAGATCTATGGAATACAATAAATGAAAATGATAAAATTATTAAGCGGTGAATTCCAAAGCTTCATAAGTGCAACAATTAAAAAAAATTGAGATATCTATTTCAGTAATTTCTGATGATAACACTGCAACATATTAAAACAAGTATTTGTGTCAAATATTATTTAGGAGTTTTCTTTTTTAGATTTAAAATGTGAATTTTGTTCCAAAACTTTACAAGATATTGTCATTTTATCTCAAAACGTCATACGTGAAGAATGGAAATTTCGAATCAAAACGTCATACATTTTTATCTGGATGACCCAAATACTCGATTTGTTCTAAGACTTCATACATTCATATTCCATACTGATGCCAGCACAGAAACTCTACAACAGTAGTGTCAGAGTTGTAAGCTCCAAAACCGGTTGTGGAGCTAGATCGGAGCTTGAACTTGCTTATGGCTGTGGAAACACCGGAGCACGAAACCAGTCTAGTGGAGCGGTCCGGTCCGTTTAGTCCCTGTCTGACATCGCTGACTCTACAATATCAGCATGAAATTTTAAAGTAAAAAACACCTTATTTTGTATTTTTATGTAATTTTAAGTTGAATTTATATTTTAGCTTGAGGTCTGAATTGACAATACTGCTTCCTAGCGGTAAAACTCAAAGATATTGATGCACTACTGAAAAAAAAAAACACTTCTGTGTTGAGTTGCGTGAGGACAAATTCTACAAGGACATTATTGAAGAAAGTGTTGTGGAAAGTGGTCTTGAAGAATATGGGGACAAGATGATCTTTACTTGAGGGTGTGATATGATAACGAAGTTTCAACTACACACATTTTCATTAACACTTAGGGCCGTATTCATAGACATTTTTAGCGCGGGCTTTCGGTGGATGATCAGCGTTTTTCGTATTCATAAACCAGTGTTAGCGATAGGATATGATTTGAATTCTGTACTAGTAACCAGTGGATATCCGGGGCTAGCTTAGTACGCTCGTAGCGCGTGCTGCGAAATGTCTATGAATGCCACCCTTAATGTTTAATGTTGAAGTTGGTTAGCACTTCATTACTACTAAATATACTATATATAGGTCCACGTAACTACTGCATCTTATAGTTTCAAACGTTGGCTCTGAGCTTTCATTTATGATGTGTAGGTTACTGATCATCAAAAAATCTTCTAGAGTTTTACCTCGTTGGTTAGTTACAGTGCCATGCCATGTTTTATTCCTGGCGTTGCTATCAACTGCTATTAATAGCCCCTGTCCCTTTGATAATTGCATAATGTGCTCTACTGCTCTAATGTTTATGTTGATGTCTAATGTGATATCGAAATATGAACATATTCCGTAGAATTTCAGTTTTTGTAGCTTATTTCGGCTACGATACAGTCTTCATTCGATAATTGTGTGATGAGTAGTACTTCGACTTCTTTGTTATTTACGATTAAAGCCAATCGTTTCCTTCCGTTCCCACTCACAAACGTTCTAAGGGATTTTGGTATTCCGGCAAGATGATTATGGATATTATACGGCTCCTGCACAAGAGCAATGTCTATTTGAGCGTCTTGCATAAGTTGGACCAAGTTGGTTGTTGCTGCGCGCTTGTGTTGTAGATTAACTTGTACAAAATGTAAGTGGTTGCATTTTTTGTGTGTAGGGTTAACATTTTCCATTTCAATAGTCGATCTTTTCTGCTAACGTCTTTAGTGCAATTGTGTAACAAATATAGCTCCTGTCAAGTGATGAATGATTTTTTGTGTCTGTGTGTGTGTGCGTGCGTGCGTGAGTGTGTTTTTTTTTTTCACTGCAAGAATGGATATCATTTGGAATACATTTTGCAGGAGAAGCAATTGAAAGTTTGAAATGCTTAGCGCTCAAAGGTTAACTGTGATTTTCCGATCATTACTGGACAATGACTATCAGTGTTATTGCCATGTAACTCTGTAACTCTGTATGTACATTCTATATGTCTTAAGCTATGCATTGAAAGTCTTGGTTCATTTTCGACAAGAAAGTGACATCAATCATTCTTGCAGTGGACTCTTCATATATACTCGCATTATTTCAGGTTTGTATTAAATAATAAACCTATAATTTTGTTTCAGTCATTACTTATGACAGCGGTCCTGAAACTTTCGTATTTCGCGGCCACTTTTTTTTTTACCTTGTATAAGTGTCCCGCCCCTCCCATAATATAAGATAGAAAGATAGATGAGAATAACAAAATACGCAGAAATTTAAACTCGATTGACAACACTGGCTATCGTTGCGGATGTATTCCAGTCGCGCTGTATTGTAACGTCATTCCCTGTTGCACTAATATTCGCGGCAGATACCTATGAGTCTCGAATTTTCTGGATTGAAAATATGCGACTATAAAAGCAACGCGTCTGCGGGCGACTTGTTAGTTGTCCTATTGCGACTGTGTTGTGAGTTTGTCACACCTGGACAGGCTGTGTACTTCAAAGCAGACACATATTAGTCATTAGGTCTATGTCTTAGAAATGTTTTATTGCAATGGCTTTCTTGTGATTAAATTTTAAATTCAAAACTTAAATTTGAAAAATGAAATACAAAAAAAAAAAATCCTTGTCTTGTTCGTATTTGACTTACTCGGTCAAGCTACGGCGCCCCTCAGGGGGCGGGCCCCACAGTTTGAGAACCGCTGACTTATGGAGTATTTAGTATTATAAATACTGTAGTTTTGTATGCAATACACGAAATGAAAGTACCCGTAATATATTATTTTAATGCACTGTAAATTGTTTCATAAAAGTAGCCTATGTTTCTTATAATAGCCAGTTCAACAAAAAAACTGTAAACAGAAATGTTATTGGAAACAACATAAGTGGACAGAATTATTTAAAAATTAATTAAACGAATAATGAGAAAGTATGTAAGTTTTCGTGAGGCTCATTTTAGGTAATTAGATTGCTTCTCGAACAAGCAATCATCAGACTGGTCTCCTTCATGCACGGTTAACGAGTTCCATTATTACAATGAATAATTCAGTGCTGACACGTCGTCAGCGTGTTATTAAGGTAAAAATATACATACGACGCAGACTTCGACCCGCATCGACTGTTAACGAGACAGAATTCTCTGTTCTTGACCTACAGACGAGTTCCCATCCCACGAAATCCTATCTCACAGCAGAGCGTGTCTGCACAAGGGTTGCTCATTCGAATCTATTCAGATATTAGAATTCCATCACCATCATCATCATGGACGTGGCAAAGTTTTCCTTTGTTAACCGCACAATAGTAGACTGGAACAGCTTACCTGCGGAATCTTTCAGGGTGGTCCTCTCAAAATCAATGCATTCAAGGAAAGGTTGAGAAGATTAGACTGAAAATGTAATTGTAGGTGCAGTGTAATTATTTAAGTTGTAATGTAACTAATTAAGTTGATATGTAATTAATTAAGATGATATGTAATTTAGTTGATATGAAAATAAATTAAGGTGATATGTAATTAATTAAGATGATATGTAATTAAGTTGATTTGTAATTAATTAAGGTGATATGTAATTACTTAAATTGGTAATAGTTGGGTGAAATAGAAGTACTTATAAGTTAGGTTTAGAATTTTTCTTGAAGAAGAAAAAATTACCTGAGTGTCTAGAGTCTGGAAATTTGTATGAATATGAGTGTGATTTTGAGTGTGCCGGGTTAATATTAATAATTATCACAATATAAAAATACATCAGGACTGTCGCTGGGCAGTAACCTGAATACACGTTTCAGCGTCACATTGTTGACAAGTAACTCCATCTGTTAGCACAACCATAAAGCGTCTAATAGATGCTATAGAGTTACCAACAACGAAAAAAAGAGAATTAGGTTTACTTTTGCTCATTGTTAGGCGTTATTATAGAATAGTTTTTATTTATAGTCCTAGGTTTATTGCATCTATTTATTTATAGTTAGAAATAAGTTTAGGTTTATTTTATTATATATTTTTTCTTTTATTGCTGTAATTATTGTATAATAATTGTAATGGTATTATTGTATATTATATATCACTGCCACCGGGTGTATACCCAATTGTAGTGTTAATACATACATACATACATACATACATACATACATACATACATACATACATACATACATACATACATACATACATACATACATGCTTACATACGTCGTTGTCGTTGTCGTTGACGTCGTTGTCGTTGTCGTAGTCGTCGTCCTTCGTCCTTCGTCCTCATCAACAACGATCAATGTTTGCATCCATTTTGGTCTCTTCCGCCTTAAAATTACATTAATCATGGTTAATCATGATATCTGTTATTGTTTAAAATTAGAGTAGGCTATTATCGGTCATTCCGTCTTATCTTTGCACACTCTACACTTCTGTATCCCTTAGGGCTGTATTTTTGTATTGCTGTTGGTAGTCTTTTATTTCCAATTCTTGATATATATTACTTCCATTTCATTTATTCACTCCTTGTTCTGCTCAAGGGCAGATATTTCACTCCAAACCCAGCTTTCTCCAATCGTTCCTATTTTCCGCCTTCCTCTTTCGTCTCCTTATATCATCCGTATATTTTAATGTCGTCTATCATCTGATATCTTCTGCCCTGAACTCTTCTCCCGTTCACCATTCCTTCCAGTACATCCTCTAGTAGGCAGTTTCTTCTCAGCCAGTGACCCAGCCAATTCCTTTTCCTCTTCCTAATCAGTTTCAGCATCATTCTTTCTTCACCCACTCTTTCCAAAACAGCTTCATTTCTTATTCTGTCTGTTCAATTCACACGCTCCATTGTTCTTCATATCCACATTTCAAATATTCCATGAGTTAAAATTATTATTTATTATATAAATTTCTATTAAGGGGTTAGGTACAGCTTACAGCAATAAAATTTTGGAAATATACAACATTTTTTCCTCCATTACTGTATCTTGTACAATAATGGAAATTAGTATGTGTGAAACATTGTCCTTCTTCTATATGAAAAAAATATTTTTACGATTTAAAAAAATTATTTACATTTTATTTTTTTCAAAATTCAGTTCACTGTGCAGTGATGAAGCGTTTTCCACATAACTAAAAAACTATCCAACATTCTGTGGTGAAATTATTTGCTTGTATTTATGCATGTCATATCTACAATATGATGCAAGATCACTTCTCTACCTTTGATAGATTCTATGATAAAACATAAATTCATTTTAAAAAAATGGTCAAATATCAGTATTTTCTTCTAACACAAAATAAGGTCACTTCTCTACCTTTAATAGATTGTCTGATAAAAAATAAATCCATTTTAAAAATGGTCAAATATCAGTATTTTCTTCTAATACAAAATAAAAAAAAAACATTATTTATTAAGGAATGTACCTAGTTGAAAATAGCATAATATTGTAAACATGAGTTTCAGCAATAAAATAAAAGAGAGAGAGAACATGAAAAATTCAACAAGATTATGAATTATGAGGGAAATGCTTCATTACTGCACAGCAAACTGCCATCATTTTGAGTATTGAATATACCATTATTGTACAAGATATCCAGTTACGGAGGAAAAAGAATTGAATATTTCCAAAAATTTTACTGCTGTAAGCTGTACCTAACCCCTTAAATTATGGAATATCTTTTGTTAATCTATAAATTTAAATAAATTTAAATCGAATTTTTTCCAGATCTATAGCAGATAGACAAAATTTTCACCAATCATAAAACAAACTCTGCTAAGTTGATTGATACCCACAATAAATAACTAGGATTATTTTCTTTCACGTGACAATTAAACACTGGAGTGAAATCGTTAAAATATTTTATATATATATATATATATATATATATATATATATATATATATATATATATATATATCAGAAGGACAGTGTTTTACACATACTAATTTTCATTATTGTACAAGATACAGTAATGAAGGAAAAAAAAATGTTGAATATTTCCAAAAAAAAATTACTGCTGTAAGCTATACCTAACCCCTTAAATCATGGAATATCTTTTGTTAATCTATAAATTTAAATAAATTTAAATCGAATTTCTACCAGATCTATAGCAGGTAGACAAAATTTTCACCAATCATAAAACAAACACTGCTAAGTTGATTGATACCCCACAATAAATAACTAGGATTATTTTCTTTCACTTGACAATTAAACACTGGAGTGACATTTTCTAATTTTTTCTTTCGTCTAGTACAATTTTCTCAGAAACTATTTGTCAGAAGTTAATGAAAATAACAGAAAGCCTTTGATAATACGAGTAAAACATTCAGGAGATATTTTTCCAAGAGAATAACCATCCATATTCCGCGTACCGAAGAGCGTCAAAAATAGCAGAACTGAGACCAAATCGTGTGGCGATAGTTCAAACATTACTTTCGTGTCGCGTGAAGGAAACTCCTATCAGCATGATATAAATCAAGATAGGTGTACACTTTAAAGCACCACTTACAGATGAAAATGAAGGTACAACTCGTCTATGTGGACACGTAAATATGGTATTCGAACTTAAGCTTTTATGTTAAAATATTGCTTGAAATTTCCATACGACAAATACGGTTGAAGTTGCCTACACGATGAAATGACGTATCCGTGTCAATTAGCAACATTTTGTGAAAATGAAGTGTGTGGAGGCGTTGCCAAGGTAACTAATTTCAAAGGAGACGCCCTGCTATTAAATATATTAACCATGCTTCTCAAAATCGCAATCTTGAAGTTCGCGAATTTCATATCCGGTTCGATACAAGCGTAGCAGGAGATAATGATGTTTTAATGCAACACATCAAAGGCAGCATCTCATTTTCTGATGAAAAATGTCCATTTGATATACCAGTATACGGTGCTTGAATGCGAGGGTTTGCATTGCTGTAACACAATTACTGTCTCTTACCATACTCCACATTAGACGTTGATGAATTGCAAGCATCACAGAAGTATATAATCAACACCTCTTTTAATATTACAGGATCCATTACGTAAAACTCTAAGCCGAAAATTGCACATAAGTGGTCACGAATTTCAGAGATTTACATCCTGACCTATCTGAAAGAGATGTTTATTACATTTATATACATTTCTGTGTCGACTGCTTCAACTTCTGTAGTCACATTTGCATCCCTTTCATTGGAGTAAATTTTCTGACGTGTTCTTTCACCAATTTCGCCTCTTTTTTTCCATTCACTTTTTCAAATGTCTTGTGTAGCACTCTTTCGAACAGATTTACATCTTTATAATAGTAGTACGAGACAACAAGATCTATGTAATAAACCCAAATCATGTGTTCATGTAGCTATCTCTTGTAATTTAGTACATTTTAGGTCTATTGTAACCAGTGGCGTATACTGATGGCGTGGTTTGGGCTACCACTGACCCTATTATTACATAAAATATATTTTAAAATCCCTATAATAAAATTCCTTACATATTTATGTGAATTCCAGACGTCTTGATTGGGACGAAAATACGTTGATGACTTCGTCATTGAAATTACAGTTGGGTCACTTGCAAAGTTTCTGTAGAAATGACTTTTCAATGGATATTAGTGCCAAGCCGGATAAACGTTCTTGTGTAAGAGTTGATCTACAGTAGGATTTTATTCTCTTCAGCGCAGAAAATGTTCTTTCTACCGATGCTGACGTAGCTGGTATTGTCACAATTAATGTTGCCAATTTAAGGACTTCAGGAATAACTTGGTTCAGCTGGTTTTCATATATGGCAGATAATATTTCATGGATAGGTTTGTTAGAAAAATCAAAGACTTCTGCTGAATATATTACACTTAATTCATTTTTAAAACGTACTTGATCAAAGTGACTGTTATAGGACTCAAATAATTTGTTTAGTGCCTCATTCGGGAAGTTTTCTCTATAAGCAGAACATTTTTGAGAATCTAGAAGATGTGTGAACTGAAGCTTTCCATAATCAGAAAATCTGTCAGTAATTTCCATGTGCATACGATCTAGTATGCTGTAGTACAGCTGCCTGTATTTCAATTCATCATCTCCTTTTCTTCGCTTTAATGGTGGTTCCATTGTATTGGCTGAAGAATTTTCATTTTCCATATTACTCCATATGGACGAAAACCCACTACGTCTGAACTCGGATATAGTATTTTTTTAACTTTGATACCTCTTGCAAGTAGTATGCTATGTCTAGACTTTTTGTCTGAAGAATATTGTAGAGCACATCTGTATGTGCGAACACTCTAGCATAGACTTCAAGAAGAAAAATATTCTGAAACTGTGTGAAAAAAATTCAAATATCCTTGAGCCTGCACAATTACAGCATCATCCCAGTTTTCTTCAGAGTCATTACAAATGATATTTTTAAAGAAAGCAGTCCGTTTTTACAAGCCGAGATGTAAAATTCAATCTAGTTGGTGCTACTTTTGGGAGTTTCTTGTTCATAAATTCCTTGAGTTTTCTGATCTTTTAGGGGATGATGAGAAAAATGCAGCTAAACCCGACAGTGTTTTGAAAAAAAATGCGGCATTCTGGAATGGATGAAGTAGTTTGTTGCAAAACTAAATTGAGAACATGGCTGTAACAATGGACAAATAGTGCTTGAGGATACTTTTCTTGAACTTTTGCTTTTAATCCATTAATATTTCCCGCCATAACTGAAGCACCATCGTATGTCTGTGCAATTAACTTATTGCCGACATTGTATTCTGCTATAACACCTTCCACATGCTGAAACAAAGCAGCAGCAGTTTTGCCCGAACTGACATTTGTGAATCCTATAAACCGTTCTTGAACATTGGCAGTACTGTCGACGTATCTTAAAACAGTGGACAATTGACTCTGATTAGAGCAGTAACTTGTTTCATCAACAACAATGGCAACAAAAGGTTTTATGTTCTTTATCATAACCCCACATATAGCAAATATTAAGTCATTCTGAATTGCGGGAGAAGTACCACGAAATACTGTTGAACTCTCAAGATGATTGGCCAGTAAATGGCCAAATTCACTTAAGGAACTTAAATATTCAATATAATTTCCTATATTGTCTGATTCCACACTCTCGTTATGACCCCGAACAGCCAATTCTTGTTTTCCTAGAAAGCAGACTGCGTTAATAAGACGCAGTAAAATCTCCCGATTTTTTTTTTTTCACAAGAGCATTGTGTTGGTTGATGTGTAGAGCTTTTTGCTTATCTAGCTGTAAATCAATTCTTGTCTTCCCAAAGTTTGCAAAGTTCATGCTACTACAAATATGAGCTTTTGATTTGTCGTATTTAGAACTGCCGTTCTAAGGGAGTTCATATTAGAAAACCCCTCTTTTGACCACACATTACTTTCGCGGCTAAATAACAAACATGGCCAGCAAAATAGTTTAGACAGTTTAGAAGTACCACACAACCAATTCCACTTACCATATGATGTTGAAGTGAAATGGCGTGTGTACTCACGCTGTTTTTCTTTTACGTCCATGGACAAATTTAACTCAGGAGTTGGTCTTTCCATTTTCACAATTTCAACTTTCTCGTTGTTATGTACGACGGTTAAAAGGCACTTTTAATAAACCTTCTATTACACAGTCATTTTCAACACAAACCTCTCCAGAAACTTGTTCTGCCATATTTTTCACAATATCACTTAATTGGGAAATTAAAAACTTAATAATTCACAATTAATATAACTCTTAGACACTCGAACAAATCACAAATATAAAATACTGCACTGCAAGAACAAAATCACATTCATGAGCTAGCGTACTAAGCGTATTGTTGCTTCGCGCCTTCGAAGAAACCGATCACGAGAGCGACAACTCGCCCGGCCTACACTGCATGATGGAAACAGAAGGGAGCGGGGGACAGTACAGCGTGCGCGGAACGGTCACAGGCTACCTCACGTAGCAAGCGGTTTCTCCAGCGATGCCGCCTTGACAACTTGTTTCTTTTCGAGAGCAGAGAGCGCATATAAATCTAACAATTACTTTAATTTTAATTACTATGGTAAAACTAATAATACAAAATTATTACATTATGTTATATTATAAACTTTTTCTTTTGTAATTTCCTTGGGCTACCGCCGGTAGCCCCGGTAGTCCGCAAAATATGCCCCTGATTGTAACAAACTGTTGCTCTTGACATTAATAAACGATTGAATTTTTTTTTTTTTAATTTTAGATTATGGATTATTTAACGACGCTCGCAACTGGAGAGGTTATATCAGCGTCGCCGGTGTGCCGGAATTTTGTCCCGCAGGAGTTCTTTCACATGCCAATAAATCTACTGACATGAGCCTGTCGCATTTAAACGCACTTAAATGCCATCGACCTCGGCCGGGATCGAACCCACAACCTCGAGCATAGAAGGCCAGCGCTATACCAACTACGCTACCAAGGACGACTTAACGATTGATTGATTGATTGATTGATTGATTGATATCTGTGATTTTTTCTGCAATAGACTATTATAACCAACGCACATTATTGCATTCACAGATCTGTAGATGAATGAATGAATGAATGAATTAGTTCGTTAATTAAAAGATAGATAGATGGATGAATGGTTGGATTGATGGATAGATGGATGGATGGATGGATGGATAGATATATGGATGGATGGATGGATATATGGATGGATGGATGGATGGATGGATGGATGGATAGATAGATATATGGATGGATGGATGGATGGATGGATGGATGGATGGATAGATAGATATATGGATGGATGGATGGATGGATAGCTGGATGGATGGATAGATAGATATATGGATGGACGGATGGATAGGTATATGAATGGATGGATATATGGCTGGATGGATGGATGGATGGATAGATATATGGGTGGATGGATAGATATATGGATGGATGAATAGATATATGGATGGATGGATACATATATGGATGGATGGATGGATACATATATGGATGGATGGGATGGATAGATATATGAATGGATGGATATATGGATGGATGGATATATGGGTGGATGGATAGATATATGGATGGATGGATGGATACATATATGCATGGATGGATGGATACATATATGGATGGATGGGATGGATAGATATATGAATGGATGGATATATGGCTGGCTGGATGGATGGATGGATGGATGGATGGATGGATGGATGGATGGGTGGATGGATAGATATATAGGTGGATGGATAGATATATGAATGGATGAATAGATATAATGGATGGATGGATGGATAGATAGATGGATACATATATGGATGGATGGATGGGATGGATGGATGGATGGATGGATGGATGGATGGATGGATGGATATATGGATGGATGGATATATATATATATATATATATATATATATATATATATATATGGATATATGTATGGGTATATGGGTAGATACATGGATGGATATATATATATATATATATATATATATATATATATATATATATGGATGGAAAGATATATGGATGGATGGATGAATAGATGGATGGATAGATATATGGATCGATGGATAGATAGATGGACATATGGATGGATGGACGGACGGATGGATGGATGGACGGACGAAAGGATGGGTAAATTAATTAATACTGCTACTACTACTACTACTACTAATAATAATAATAATAATAATAATAATAATAATAATATTAATATTAATATTAATAACAATACAAAATTTTCCAACCTAAACAATATCGTTCGGCTTTATGGACTACAAACATGATGTGCATCTTGCATGTTTTGCTTCATTAATTAAGCATCTTGTTGCATGTCTTAATTTCGAACGTAAAGCGGGGAATAACCAACAACACGTGACAGTTATTCAACCTTAATAGCTCATACTCGTATTCGAAGAAGGATGGCCAGATCAGCTCCAGCTGTTACCAAATGTGTCATCCAGATAATCACGGACGTCTGTTGTCCAATGTGGTCGCGCACCATCCTGTTGGGACATCATGTTGTTTTCCTGTTGCAGTTGTGGTTCGAAAAAGTTTTTCAACATGTCCAGGTATGGTCCTGATCGAACTGTTTCCTCTGCGAAGATAAACGACCCATACAGATTATAGCGACTTACCGCGAACCAGACAAGGACTAGGCCGTTCCAATTCATATGAGACATGCGGATTTTCACGTCCGCACATGATTGCATTATGGGTATATACTCGCCCACTGACATGGAAGACACATTTTGCTGGTTGTTGTGCAGTAAACGGCATTGTGTTTATTTGGTCGTTGCTGAGTGACTTCTTTTCTTTCTTATGCGGTAACAATGATGATACCAAACTCCAGTGCTTCATTATCACTTTGGAACTGAAATGAATTCTACAGCACCCCCATTATAAATTTTATAGTCATTTCATTTTATGTCTTCTCAAACGGATCAGAATAATTACTTACTTATTTACTTACGGCTTTTAAGGAACCCAGAGGTTCATTGCCGCCCTCACATAAGCCCGCCATCGGTCCCTATCCTGTCCAAGATTAATCCAGTCTACATCATATCCCACCTCCCTCATAATTCATTTTAATATTAACCTTCCATCTACGTCTCGGCCTCCCCAAACGTCTTATTCCCTCTGACCTCCAAACTAACACGTGCTACATGCCCTGTCCATCTCAAACGTCTGGATTTAATGTTCCTAATTATGTCAGGTGAAGAATACAATGCATGCAGTTCTGCCTTATGCAACTTTCTCCATTCTCCTGTAACTTCATCCCTTTTAGCCCCAAGTATTTTCCTAAGCACCTTATTCTCGAACACCCTTAACCTCTGTTCCTCTCTCAAAGTGAGAGTCCAAGTTTCATAACCATACAGAACAACCGGTAATATAACTGTTTCATAAATTATGATTTTCAGTCTTTTTGACAGGAGACTGGATGAAAAAACGATGAAAGAGTAATGGAACGGAGAAAAATTCTCTCCGGCGCCGGGATTTGAACCCGGGTTTTCAGCTCTACGTGCTGACGCTTTATCCACTAAGCCACACCGGATTCCACCCCGGCGTCGGAAGAATCGTCTCAGTTTTAAGTTCCAACTCTTGGGTTACCTCTAGTGGCCTATGGATGAAAAAAGCTTCTCAACCGAATAATAACAGGCATTTCCCATATTTATTCTGTGTTTAATTTCCTCCCGAGTATCATTTATATTTGTTACTGTTGCTCCCAGGTAAGCCTATTCGAATTTTTCCACCTCTTCAAAGGATAAATCTCCAATTTTTGTTTCCATTTCGTACAATATTCTCGTCACGAGACATAATCATATACTTAGTCTTTTCGGAATTTACTTCCAAATCTATCTCTTTACTTGCTTCAAGTAAAATTTCCGTATTTTCTCTAATCGTACGGGATTTAAAACTGAATCACCCCGAAGAACCTGCCAACACCATATTTATCACAATTGCAGTAGCACGTTGGAGATTAGAACACGGGACCTTGACGCTGGCAGACGGTGTGGGTGCCGCAGTGATCCGTCGGGTCGTCGCACGCCCGGCCCGTCGCACCGTACGCGTCTTCGTTTCGAATGCGAGATGGATGACTTCACTCGAGTAACTTCCCATTCAGAGGGGTCAGCCTGGCTGGAGCCTACCTCGGCTCTGCTCTCTGCATGTAGATACGCGCTAATCGCCTGGACACGCGTGCGTGTACGCGTGCACCTTCATTGTCGCACCGATTTCTTTTAAAGGAGGCCCGCGTAGCGGCACGTACAGCGCCGCTCTGGGCCCACACGCTTGTAACAGGGAGCCCCTCTTTATTTAGATTTTAGATCTCCACGTCATACAGGTTATTTGATGTTCTCATCATAATATGCTTGTATGACAATCGTGAATCGTTTAAGCGAGCGGTTGCCAAACACCACGAAATTGTGACGTAATAGAAATGCAACCCGCACACTACTATCGCAGGGAGAGGGGTGGAGTGGGTATCTCCTCAGGTACGGACTGTGACCAAAAAACGAAAGCAATACTGGGTGTTCAGTTCAAAGTGTGTCATGGCTCGCTATATGCCGTCATGTGGCTAGTCGATGAGCCTAGAGAATTCAATCTTCCTACACTTCCGCAGAGGTATATTACCTATGTGTCAGAGAAGTTGCCTACCAAGTACGGCGTTCATTCTAAGAGTACTTACCGATATGTATGGTAACGCCGGTAGTGGCAGGAATGTGAACTGTTTGGAAACATGTACTGAGGTGGGTTTTTTCTTACTGTCGGGATATGGGGAGAGGGTTAAGACGATAACTTACGTATTTGTTGACATTAACTTCGACGGTCAACATGGACACGGAGCATTTGATTTGTATTGTGAAATGTTGGCGTACGCAACCAATGATAACAAATACCCTGTGTTCGACTTGCCTGCGCAAAACACAGTTCGAAAGAGGTTATGGTAGTACACAGACAGTACAGACCGCCATCTGTTGCTACGACGTTCACGTTATACCGTACACGTTCTCAAGTTCAGATTGAACGCCTTGATTAATAGGCAACTTCTCTGACATAAAAGCTGAAACTCGCTTCAAATCGCTGACTCACAACAGTGACGTCATGACACACTTTGAAATGAACACCCAGTATAATATTCTTCTACTTATTAACTATACATACTTTTATCCATGTTAATTTTTTATCCTCCTATTAATTATTTTGTATTATTAATAAAATAACATAAATTTATTTCCTTATTTAACATAGAAAGAGCGTGTACTTTACATCAGCAGTAATTTGAAATTAGAAAAACGTACCAGACTGGTCACGAAGTTGTAAATTACGCTACATACTTCAAAAAAACGTTGAAGTATTTTACTCCGATTAAGACATAGAAGCTGATATTTTTTTATTGTTTATTTATTAATGAAATATTCAAATTACACTCATATGTAGAAAAAAACGTGGAAGTATTTTACACCGATTAAAACATAGAAACCAATGCTTTTTATTGTTTGTTTATTAATGAAATATACAAATTACACTACATACGTCGAAAAAACCGTCGAAGTATTTTACCCCGATTAAGACATAGAAGCCGTTACTTTTTATTGTTCGTTTATTATTCAAGTTACAGGTAAGGGCGTGGTAGTCTTCATAACAAGAAAAATAATGACAATATACATTGTTCTTTTATACTTCATTTAAAATTTTACAACAAATTAAGTATCTCATATTTTTGCCATCTGCACAAAATAAATACTTTTCCTTCCATGCTCCCTAAAATTAAGGTTTTACTTACTATCTGTTTTGGAAAAGTCATCGAAACATATTATCCTACACACTTGTAACATTACATGCGTACGTCCGCTGCTGATAAATATCTTTACTTATATCGAAGTGATGACTGTAAACAGAGGGTGGGGATATGATGTCATGGTTACGCTTGAGTGGAGACAGGGGCATGTGTCGCGACACAGCTTTTGGCGATCACTGGAAGCTGTTCGTGATTGTTATTGTGAGCATGGCTCAGATTGTAAGGGCGTTTGAGATTTGAAATAAAAGTTCGATATTTCTTTTCATTTCTGTGTTCATTTAACAAGGCAAAGCCTTATCTTAATTGCTTCACAATCTCTTCCTCATTCCATGACTCCCAGTCTCCAGGCAACAAAACAATTGATAGTCGAAACTATTCGCACATTAATATGACGCCAATGAGTTGTTTGAAATTCTAATCAGTAGGGAGCGGATTTTTATGTTCTAAAAAATTTAAATATATTTACTTTTTGTGCTAAAAAGTATGAAAATATTTGCTAAAAATAAAATAGTAATATGCGTTACAAGAGCGGTATGTCGAAGTTTTCGTGTTCGAGGAAAAGTTTGAAAAAGCGAGACGTAGATGAGCTTTTTTAATTTCCGAGAATTGAAAGAAAACATACCGCTCGTGTATCGTACATTATTTTGTACGAAGATCGTTTATTACATACCTGAAAGAGGAATATCTAATTAGTTGCAATGAAATCTCCATCTTGGTTTCTGTTCAATGACGGCAAATTTGCAAAACAAAAATATCTATCTTCAACATTGTTGCTTTAAAATGTTTTCTGTATTTACTATACTCCAGCAGGCCATGATATACGTCTGTCTTCCCCCCCCCCCCGCCCAGTCCATAAATGCGAACTTAAAACAAACGGTAAGGTTATGTAATGATTTATTTTTCATTTTAATATTTTAACAATAATATTTATATAACATATTGCAGTAATAACATCGGCAATTTTAATTTTGCCGGTCAAAGTAGCCGCCATGATGAGTCTGGAATCTTGTTGATTTTTTCACGGCTTCCTTAATGTTACTTGCATCACGAATGCAGTAACTTTAGTGGAGTTGTAGAGGTTACTTAATGTTTGCAAATATTTCAAAACAATAATTAACAGTGCAATTTAGGTGAAATTGCAGTGGTTGGCCTAAGTTTCCAATTTATAATTATTACTATATTGAACGTCTCTAAAAATAATATGTTAAACGCCTAAAGCAGTAAAATCAATATGTTACTTAAGCGGTAAGAAGAGGGAAATTGTTATGTGTGTTAGGTTGGGAATACTGAATGTGGAATTTTAGACTTTCTGCGGATTGGTTTTGTGCGGAAACCAAGCAAATACGCACGATCTCGCACAAAAATATATTTTTTTATATGACAAAAATACCTTACTTAGCTTGAAAACAAATGTTCCTAGGTACTCACCAACCACACTAGAGTGCTAGTAGTTGGCCGAGAATTTCAGTGAACAACAAAGGTCATCTCCAAATTCTCCATCACAAATGCATGCCGATTATCTCTGAACAACGACTTACACTGTGAAAACGATCTTTCCACATCACAGGACGTCAGACGTGCATATTTAAAGAGAGGAATGTCACAAACACGAACACCTTCAATTTCACCTACAGGCACATCCTCCAATGCTTGAGCAACTTTACACATTTTATTATATCCAATGTTTTTCCCAAACACATTCTGGAATTTGTCCCTTAGTAATTGTGCTTCTGAACCTGGTAGCGAGTCAAGTTTAATTTCCACGGCACGCACTTCCCTGTTTCAGACAACAGGTTTTTGGATGTTTCGAATTTTTTATGGTGTCACACAAAAAGCTTAGATTTGCTAATAGGAAAGCCAAATTTGTTTTTTAAACAACCATCTTTCAGTATATCTTGAAGGATATCGATTGACGAAGCACAATAACAGGGAATCACAAGATATATTGCCTTACTTGATAGGCACGAGCGAGAGGCGAGAGATTTGTTTAAATTAAATAATGTTCATACCCGAGCTCTTATCTGTTGTGTTTCACAAACAAAGCGTGGAATGAAATCATCTTCAGCAACAATAAACATTCCTAATTATGTGTTGCAAGCTCTCTCCTCCTTGTCCATGTTAATTTATTCTCTAATAATAACACTGATATGCTACCTAGCAGTTCTCAGAACTTGAGGCAATACTATTGCGAAAATGGATCACTGATACACCACACAGCGCTTAGAAACACGAAGCAACCAAGAATTCTTAAAAAAATATAACGTACTTCTGAGTGATATAATTGATTTAGTTTTAAAATATTTAAAAGTTCTTGTAAAAAAATTAAAGTAAAAAAAAACTCCAAGATTTGTGTGTTTATAATAGATTTCCTGAAAATATGTATTTGCATAATTTTTTTGTGTAATAGAATTCGGATTTTAAACTTGAAACTTCATGTTCGGAATTTTTAACTTTGTTAATTATATTTTATCACACGCAAAAAGAACATTTAATTACATAGGAATCCTCTCCTTACTAATCAGTTCCTCCAATCGAGGTTCTGGCTGATATGCATATCTATTATCAAACAGTACATCTCACTTGACGATATGTGTCAGAGGAAGAAAAATTGTTTGTAAACATCTGAAGTCTGACTAGTGTAGCTAGTCGGCGATGTATGCAATGGAGGGGGAAAGGAACTGGCCACTCTACCTCATTATTTTCTGGCCTAATTGCCTAATAAGTGAAATCTTCTTGGTATCACTTGTATGGTTCAGACCTGTGATCGGACAATTGACTAAACAACAACAAACTAGTTCGATGAATTAAAATGTGTCACAGCAGAGTCCGTATGGGCCAGTATCTGTCTGAAGCTTTTCCAATTCACTGCGGGCTAAAGCAAGGAGATGCACTATCACCTTTACATTTTAACTTTGCTCTAGAGCAGCGTTTCTCAAACTATGGTCCGCGGACCACCTGCGGTCCTCGAGGTCTGCCCTTGTGGTCCTTCAAAAAAGGCAGAAGAAAAAATAAAATTCAAACGAATTGCTTATCACTCTATAGCTGAAAATCTCAGAGTTTGGAAATGACACATGGCAATCGCCTTTCTTTTTTTTTTCTCAGTAAGTTACTGACATTTTATGAAATTGATTACCCTATTCGTCTAGTGACTTCCCACTCTGCTCTCAACAACAAAAGAGGGATTTATGCTCGACCATGCCGAAATGTACTAATTATACACCTGGTAGCAGTCCTTTAATGCATGTCATTAAAGTACACTACTCATTAAAGTACAGGTCTTCAGCCAATGATAACTCAGCTTACATGTGCTCAGCCAATGACAAGTCAGCTTTGCACCGTTATAAAACCGCAAGTATCCATTATTCTCGGATATGCAATCGAAAGAGAATTAGCGAAAAGTCACGGAGGCTGGAAATCCAATATTGTCGCAGAAGGTTATGTTCTGTTACTAGAATAATTAGCATTAATTGTAAATAATATTCAAATAAATTCAATTTGTCATCTCGTTTTTCAATGTCGAATTCAATAATCAAGGTTATAATATTATAATATTATCAAGTTTACCGGGACTACGTCAAGGTCAATGACATTATTGTTCCTCGGAAAAAATCAATACTTTCGCGTCTGCGCACATCTCACAATTCACGACCTAGAACAAGGTCACTTCCGATCTTGTCAGATACAAATAAAATGTATAGGCCTACATCTGAATACCGGTAATTTCAAGTTAGAAATATGGTCGAGCATAAAAAGTCGTATGAAATTCATTCATTCATTCATTTATTTTATTCCGTAGATCTTACATGAGCAATGAAGCTTTAAGATGTGGAACATGTCAACATTTTACAATATTACAATTACAATTTTAACTAATTTTTATAATTTTACAATTTAGTAATTTTCTACAATTTTTACAATTTTGTACAATTTTTTTACATTTTGGCGAGATGTAGTGAGTTGAGATGAGGTCCGAGGATTCGCCAAAATATTAACCGGCATTTGCCTTTTCGGTGGGGGAAACCTCGGAAAAACCCAACCAGGTAATCAAATCAAAGTGGGTAATCAAATCAAAGGGGTTGATGCCAAGGACTCGCCATAGACCATCCGGCTTCAGTCCCACGGCTGGGGAAAACCTCCGAAGAAACCAAAGTCCAAAGGGGGATCCAACCCAAGCCCGAACGCAGCTCCGGATCAGCAGCCCAGCGAGTCTGCCGACTGAGCTACATCGATGGCTCTACTAAAATTATACAATACATAGTCAATCAGATTATTAAATTTACAAACGCAAACGATCATTCATAAGTTGAGCTATATTATAATACAAAATAATTTAATTAAATTTAAGGCATAAACAATTCAACCAGTTGTGATATACAGAAATTGATCATACATATCATGCAAACTACTTCAAATTACAAACACAAACAATTTATCAGTAGCCTATAATGGTAATTAAGAAGCTCGTATGAAAATTATGAAACTCGCTTGCGCTCGTTTCATAAATATCCATACTCGTTTCTTAATTATTACTATCATTATAGGCTCGTTGCATAATGTACTATTAAAGCACTATGGACGTGGTGTTTCCTGCCATCTTTTCCCTGACGCCGCCCCTGTAACTCAGCCAGGGACAACCCGAATTCATAACAGAGGACCGAACCTTTTCAATCTTTCTTAATCATTTTGCCGACACCCAGTCTGCGCGTGCTGTACGTCGCACACCAATAATACAACTCTGAAGTCACAATTTGAAACTTAATTTCCAAGTAAATATGACGAATTTTCATGGCTTCGTGATATGGCAGGTAATATTATGGCGAATCATTTGTCTCCTCTCGCCAAATTATGTCACTGTCACTAATTATATTGATTATCATATAGCTGAAACATCGCCGTGAAATACCCTATTAATTTACTTTGTCACCGACGAAAAAAGGAGCGCTAAAGAAGAAAAGTTGGTGACGATAGTAGATTCCAGATTGTAAACAAGGAATTAACTTAAATGTCAATAAGAAACTGGCACTTAGTTAAAATTGGTAACCCCTGAGTGAGAAGCGTAAGCTTCTCTTATTTTTAGAAGGAGGAATTCCAACACAGGATACACTGTTCATTGTAAAACGAAACCGCACACTGAACTCGGGCATTTATGCAAGAGTGATCTCGCTTGAGAACAAGTCTGCGTTTCACCAATACGGATGCAACCGAACAGGGGCTTGGCCTCTTCTGGAATGTGTGGAGAAAAGCTCCTCGACTGGGATCTACAACTCCCATTTTGCTGAAGACAAAAATGTGAACACTTCCTTACCTCTTAGGGACTGATGAGGAACCAATACGTTCTGCATAAATACACAGAAACAGATCTCTCTTGTTTTTAAAGAATGATTTAATATTAATAGACTGAATCTGAACGAAAAATGGAACGTTTCTTTGTTGCGTGGAATACAGTCTGATAGAATCCAACATTTTATACTACTATTAAATGTATAGTTTGGGATAGAATCCAGCATTTTATACTGCTATTAAATGTACAGTTGGAAATAGAATCCAGCATTTTATACGGCTATTAAATGTATAGTGGGAATAGAATCCAGCATTTTATACTGCTATTAAATGTACAGTTGGAAATAGAATCCAGCACTTTATACTGCTATTAAATGTATACTGGGGATAGAATCCAGCATTTTATACTGCTATTAAATGTACAGTTGGAAATAGAATCCAGAATTTTATACTGCTATTAAATGTATAGTTGGAAAATAGATTCCAGCATTTTATACGGCTATTAATGTGTAGTTGGGGATAGAATCCAGCATTTTATACTGGTATTAAATGTACAGTTTGGGATAGAATCCAGCATACTATACTGCTATTAAATGTACAGTTGGAAATAGAATCCAGCATTTTATACTGCTATTAAATGTACAGCGGGGATAGAATCCAGCATTTTATACTGCTATTAAATGTATAGTGGGGATAGAATTCAGCATTTTATACTACTATTAAATGTATAGTGGGGATAGAATTCAGCATTTTATACTACTATTAAATGTATAGTGGGGATAGAATTCAGCATTTTATACTGCTATTAAATGTATAGTGGAGATAGAATCCAGCATTTTATACTGCTATTAAATGTATAGTTGGAAAATAGAATCCATCATTTTATACTGCTATTAAATGTACAGTTGGAAATAGAATCCAGCATTTTATACGGCTATTAAATGTATAGTGGGGATAGAATCCAGCATTTTATACTGCTATTAAATGTATAGTGGGGAGAGAATCCAGGATTTTATACTACTTTTAAATGTATAGTTGGGATAGAATCCAGCATTTTATACAGCTATTAAATGTATAGTTGGAAGTAGAGTCCAACATTTTATACTACTATTAAATATATAGTTGGGGATAGAATCCAACATTTTATACTGCTATTAAATGTACAGTTAGAAGTAGAATGCAACATTTTATACTGCAATTATATGTATAGTTGGAAAAGAGAATCCAGCATTTTACACTGCTATTAAATGTACAGTTGGGGATAGAATCAAGCATTTTACACTGCTATTAAATGTATAGTTGGAAATAGAATCCAACATTTTATACTGGTATTAAATGTACAGTTTCGGATAGAATCCAGCATTTTATACTGCTATTAAATGTATAGTTGGAAATAGAATCCAACATTTTATACTGCTATTAAATATACAGTTGGAAGTAGAATCCAACATTTTATACTACTATTAAATGTATAGTTGGGGATAGCATTTTATACTGCTATTAAATGTATAGTTGGAAGTAGAATCCAACATTTTATACTACTATTAAATGTATAGTTGGGGATAGAATCCAACATTTTATACTGTTATTAAATGTACAGTTGGAAGTAGAATCCAACATTTTATACTGCTATTAAATGTACAGTTGGAAGTAGAATCCAACATTTTATACTGCTTTTAAATGTATAGTTGGAAAATAGATTCCAGCATTTTACACGGCTATTAATGTATAGTTAGGGGATAGAATCCAGCATTTTTACTGGTATTAAATGTACAGTTTGGGATAGAATCCAGCATATTATACTGCTATTAAATATATAGTTGGAAATAGAATCCAACATTTTATAGTGGTATTAAATGTACAGTTGGAAATAGAATCCAACATTTTATACTGCTTATTAAATGCATAGTTGGAAATAGAATCCAACATTTTATACTGCTATTAAATGTATAGTTGGGGATAGAATCGAGCATTGTATAAACATGTATCTTTGATTAGTCAAATGGTTCTGCTAGTACATATAGGCCTAATGAAATATGCTCCTGAAATTATTTTCTTTTCTCTTGAAACAAGGTTTATCTATAGTTTTGTTGATTACATCCTCATTCCAGGGAGGTTTTCAATTAGTAATATATATGTTATTTTGTTCATAAATATTATCTAACTTATAGGCCTATTTAATGTACTACAAACGACTCCACCAGGTTCGGCAACATTAAGTTGAGGAAAATTTTAACCTGCAAAGATTAAGTTCAGTGAAGGAAAAGGGAAATTTTGCCGGAAGGAATTATCATGACAGGCGTAAACTAACATGATTGATTAGTTTTAACACGGCAATAAATTCAACATCAGCAACCTTGCCAGAACAGAAGCAGGCGATGACATGATTTGCCTTGGTTTTAGAAAAAGTAGTCTAATGTGTGCAACTTGCACAACACGTGGAGGTCCATAGTATTCAACTGACAATGGAAGCACAGGTTATTCAGACCCCTAATAACGAAAGGTACGTAAAGTATTCAGTATCTTTGTAATGCTATGTATCGTGTATTTGCTTTTAGAGCTGTCCAGATTTGTTTATGTGCGCCTTGTTATTCGCGTAATCGATCGCAGAATCAAGTCAATGTCCTCGTACTAGCTCACGTCCCCGGCCTATGTACCATACTGCAGTCTATTTGTGTAATCGGTCCCCAACTTTACAAACCTAGTAATAACAATGATTTAAAATGCAATGAAAATCTGTGGTGGTATTAATATTAGTAGTAGTAGTAGTAGTAGTAGTAGTAGTAGTAGTAGTATTAATGGTTGTACTACATTTTTCTTCACTCATTCTTTCTAGCGCAGCTTCATTTCTTATTCTGTCTGTCCATTTCCTTCCATATCAACTTTTCAAATGCTGGCCCAGGGAAAAAGTATACCAAAACTGAAGAAAATGAAATGTTTGAGAAACATACAGTATCAACCAAGGTATCTAGGCTAGTTTATGCATAATACATTTTTTTTAAATCAGACCATTTATTTATTTATTTATTTATTTATTTATTTATTTATTTATTCATTCATCCATCCATACATTCACCCTTCATTCATCCATTTATTTCTTTACATCTTTATTTATTCATTCATTCATCTGTTTATTCATCCGTTCATTCATCCATTTATTTATTTACCTATTTATTTATTTATTCATCCATTCATCAGTTTATTCATCCGTTCATTCATCCATTTATTTATTTACCTCTTTATTCATTCATTAATCTGTTTATTCATCCGTTCATTCATCCATTTATTTATTTACCTCTTCATTTATTAATTCATTCATCTGTTTATTCATCCGTTCATTCATCCATTTATTTATTTAACTCTTTATTCATTCATTCATCTGTTTATTCATCCGTTCATTCATTCATTTATTTATTTACCTCTTTATTCATTCATTCATCTGTTTATTCATCCGTTCATTCATCCATTTATTTATTTACCTCTTTATTTATTCATTCATTCATCTGTTTATTCATCCGTTCATTCATCCATTTATTTATTTACCTCTTTATTCATTCATTCATCTGTTTATTCATCCGTTCATTCATCCATTTATTTATTTACCTCTTTATTTATTCATTAATTCATTCATCTGTTTATTCATCCGTTCATTCATCCATTTATTTATTTACCTCTTTATTCATTTATTGATTCATTGATTCATTGATTCATTTATCTCTTCATTCATCCATTCATTCATTAGTTTATTTATTTATTTATCCATCTATCTATTTATGCATTCATTTATACATTCATCCAGCCATTTACTTATTCATCCATTTATTTATTTATTTATTTATTTATTTATTTATTTATATTTTAGTTCACATACAAATTTTAGCTCCAAATGTTCAAGATTTGCAACGCTAGATCGCAGAGAATTCTAGCGTGTTTGGTAGAGAATTCAAGTGTCAGCTGTATATGATGGACTGGGGTATGAAGTTGTCAAACCGGAATGAATGGGGGAGTGCCAACTTTCTACGGGGTTTTATTCTAGTGTTACTAGAACTAATAGAGCTGCGGAGGGACTTTCGATCGCACTGTATATGCATGGACATGGACATGCATAAATATTTCCATTCAATTTTCGTCAAACTGCATGTGCATCGAGTATTTTGAACATAATAAATGTAGTTTCGGGGAAAAGACAAATTTTTGACATATGGAGCATGCCCATACAGTTTAAAAATCGCTCCAGAACCTCAAAGAAGACATAAAAAAGGTAAAAGGTAAAGGTAACCCCCCTTCACATGCCATGAAGGCACTTGGGGGGCATGGAGATAGAGACCCATGCTTTCCGTGACCTCGGGATTAGAATGAGGTTGTGTGGTCGGCACCACGTTCTGACCGCCTATTACCCTCGGGAAAGACCAGGTATTCAATTTTATAGGAGGCTGAGTGAACCTCGGGGCCGTTCTGGAAGTTTGGCAACGAGAAAAATCCCGTCACCATCCGGGATCGAATCCCGGACCTTCCAGTCCGTAGCCAGCTGCTCTACCAATTGAGCTACCTGGCCGCCCCTCAAAAAAATACTTCTTACTATCAACTTCCTAAGTGCTCAAGGAATATTTTCGTACAAAATAAATTGACTTTTTTTTTACAATTTTTCACTCCTAGTGTGCGTAGTTCGTACGTGAGCCAGCGATGCGCTGTTGCCGAACTACACAGAATTTCAGCCTGTTGTAAGTGCCTATACTATAAACCATATAACGCGTAATAGGCCTATGTTTTTTTATTTATTTTATGCTCGACCATGCCGAAATGTAGTAATTATACACCTGGTAGCAGCCCTTTAATGGACCTCATTAAAGTACACCTATCCATTAAAGTTCAGGTGTTCCACCAATCAGAAAACACCATTGTAGCAATATGAAAGCGCAAGTATCGATTATTCTCGGATATGCAATCGAAAGACAACTAGCGAAACGTCGCGGAGGCTGGAAATCCAATACTGTCGCAGACGGTTATGTTCTGTTACTATAATAATTAGCGTTAATTGTAAATTAATATTCAAATAAATTCAATTTGTTATCTCGTTTTTCAATGTCTAAATCAATTTCAAGGTTATATCAAGATTAATGTTTATTTTACTCTCTAGATTATATCAAGGTCAATGACATTTGTTTCTCGGGAAAAAATCAATTCTTTCGCGTCTGAGCACATCTCACAATTTACGAGATATTGCACAAGATCAGTTCGCTCCCCAGTCAGATAAGAATAACATGAATACTTATGAATAATTTCAAGTTAGAAATATGGTCGAGCATAAAAAGTCGTATGAAACTTGCCTATAATGGTAATTAAGACGCTCGTATGAAAATTATGAAACTCGCTTGCGCTCGTTTCATAAACATACTCGCGTCTTAATTACTACCATTATAGGCTCGTTGCATAATGTACTATTAACGTATTCTATTCTTTCTTCAATCTGGAAATTATATCACTTCCGTCCAATATATTAAATTAATCAAGGAACTAGAAAGCTGGAAATCGAAAGATTTGTCTCTTCCTTCCTTCCTTCATAAACATAACATGAACCAGATCCGATAACTCTGTTGCAATGTTTTCCAACATGTTGCATCACGCACGGAGCCATGAGTCGCCAGAATGTGCCTCGTGTTACATGTTGATACATGTATGGAGTTGTTTGCAAGTGATACCGTCCCACCTGGCATCGGGGCTTGTTTCGATTACCAGCTGGTGACGGACACAATGATACTCTGCAACTGATGCGGCACAAGTCTCAGCTTGTGTGATGGTGTTGACGCCGCATCTGTGATGCAATCGCTCTTCGTCTTGTTGAGTTTACTCCGCGAGCAGCCTACGATTATTTTATTAGGCTGGGAACATGGATCTTGAGTACATCCTGTTACTAAAGTCGCCAATTATCCACTCACTTGTCCACACCTGTGAAGTAACGGTTAGCGCGTCTGGCCGCGAAACCAGGTGACCCGGGTTCGATTCGCGGTTGGGACAAGTTACCTAGTTGAGGTTTTTTCCGGGGTTTTCCCTCAACCCAATATGAGCAAATGCTGGGTAACTTTCGGTCCTGGATCCCGGACTCATTTCACCGCCATTATCACCTTCATCTCATTTAGACGCTAAATAACCTAGATGTTTTATGTACGTATTTATTCACACTGCAATGGGTATATACCCGGTGGCAGTGGTAACTAATTACACTCAATAATCACAATAATAAACTTGTTAATTAAAAATACACTTAATAATAATACCAATAATTTATACTAACATTAATTTATAATGATAATAATAATAATAATAATAATAATAATAATAATAATAATAATAATAATAATAATAATAATAATAATAGGGAATATCCTAAATTAAATGAAGCACGATCACTTAAAATAACATTTAAAATAAATCTAATTTGTATCTTAAATCTAAGTTCGAACTAAAACCCACGAGTATGATATGTTCATATCTGCACAAGTACCTTTCCACATTACACTCATTTCGCTGTCAACTCACTCACTGCACTGGAACTACGACACATTTCACTGATTCTATCCTGATTTCACTAACACTTCAAAAACATTTCACTGTTCAAATACTTTGCACTGCCACTATAAACTATAAAGCTTCCCTGACAGGAACACGTTTCACTGACACCACACTTCACTGACACAATATAATTCTTCACTGATACAACACTTCAATAACAAAATATCATTTACATCCTTTACATACTGTGTATAATTATCGTCTATTAGTAAAGTCCTTAAACCTATTTTTAAATACGTTTTTGGTTGTTGGTAAAGCCTTTAGTAAGTCTGCAGGTAAAGCATTCCAGTCCCTGATAGTACGATTGAGAAAAGAAAACTTTCCAGTGTCCGTCCTCTGTCTTCTTTCCCTCAATTTATATGAGTGGTCGTTCCTTGTTGATAAAGCTCGTAAAATAACCTACTTAAAAAAAATCCACTCACTTTGGGGTTATATTTTCGATGGATCCTACATATATAAGTGGAGTGTATTATTATTTCAAACATATCGTCGTTATTCCTGCAATAACTCCTATGTGGCATATTTATTGTTTTTCAGATTTTTGCTCTATTAAATAACTTAAATAGTGATACAGCAAACAATAAAATCTCCTATACGTAATTATATTTCTTTGTTTCGAAAATGTAAGAATTCACAGTCTCCTATGCACGGCTGCCATAGGATGAATAATTGTGTTTTTTCTTCCTATGAAAAATTTTATATTTTGCACTGTGATGTAGTTTATGCTGTGGGCAATTTTATTGTTTATGGTGGCTGTAATGTTTACTTTATTTTTCCTGAACGTACCCTGATCTTCTCCTCCGCTGATTGGAGGAACGACACGCATCGCGGGCCTCGGCTTGGAGACCGAGCGAACGTTCAGTTGGTGAGACAATTCGACGCAGTTCCGACTTCAAGAGAGAAACGGGTAGTCTCCCGTCTCTGCTGAGATAGTCAACTCATCGTATTATGTGGTTCCCGTGGTCAAGGTGACCCCGCTGATTTGGATAGCTGGGACTATCGTCTGTGTGGTATAATTCATCGGTGGAACATCGTTTGGATATCATCGCTTTACAGACTAAGGGATGGTCTGTTTCATTCTCAGCATTCCTGATTTTCATATTCTATACGACGAGGGATCATCGACGTCCATAAGCCTACAGGGAAGTTCTCTGGGGCCGTTACGCCATTAACGTATATAACGGCTTACTTGGTTACCGTGTGCGTTCCATGGATTTGAACTTTGATTCAGCTAAAGGTTGGAGACTACAACTTTATATGTCTCATTTGAGCCGAGTTTATTCAGACTGTATTTTCAATGAGTGTTCAGTTTATTCTGTTATACATCGCCTTTCTTACATTCATTTTGATGGCAGACATTAATTTTCTCTCTTTCATTATCTCACTAATTTATATTGTTATTACATTTATAATTCTTTGTTTTGGTATTTTTACTTTAATTTATCTCTCTCAGTTTGTTAATATTAAATTGTTATAATTATTATGGTACTTATATTATTTGTGAAAGGCAACCAAAAATACCTAAAGTTACGATCCTTTTCTCTGTCCTGGGTTTTACTCAGGCACGCTGATACAACAGCACATAGGAGTTATTGCAGGAACAACGACGATATTAACTCATGAATGCATCGAGCTTCCATCGGAGTCATTCTTAACCCTTGAATACTCGCGCCATAATTTGTGGCACTGGTACTCGAGCGGATTACAATTGTGATCCATCTCTTTTTTGTTATTATATTAATCAATTCTTTTGCAAGTATGAATATGTAATTTTACAACATATACGTATGTATGTATAAAATAGTATAATATTATTTTACTGCTTCTATTAAACTGTTTGTCATATAACAGTGTAAATCTATTTTGAAATTAATATTTAAATCACTGATGTCAATATAATATTACTACCGTCTTCCTCCGACGAGTTTAGCGCTGGGACCTGAGGTATTCTTGCCATCGGTGCGGGGGGGTTGCAGGTAGATTCTTTTGTTGCTACAGCCGAGCCGAGCGGAGTGGGAAGTATTAATCGTCCAAAAATATGCAGTCTTCAGTTTGTAGTAGAGATGGGTAAAACATAACACAACAGTTATTTTGGAACTGTTCCGGTCTCGGAACTGTTGCAAAAATGAACAGTAGGTCGGAACCTCCTGTTCCGAAATAACAGTGTTCCGACTCCGAGCTGCTCACTTGCCCAGTTGTTGCGGGCTCGCACTACCGTGTTGCACAAGGTATGTTCCGACTCCCTCGGAACTGTTGCAAAAATGAATAGTAGGTCGGAACCTCCTGTTCCGAAATAACAGTGTTCCGACTCCGAGCTGCTCACTTGCCCAGCTGTTGCGGGCTCGCAGTACCGCGTTGCACAAGGTATGTTCCGACTCCGAGATAACAGTCGGAACGTCGGAGCTTGTTCCGATGAACCAACGACAGCTGCAGTTACACTGTTCTCGTTGTTCTTTATGTTATACTTGGAACTTCGTTGGATGAAGTTGGTACTTGAAACTCTCACGTGGTTGGAGGGGGGCGCATGGAAATTAAAATCCTTGCGCAAACTTTAATATCAAGACTGGCCAATCATCTGTAATGTTATAGTAAGTATTTAATAATCTGTAATATTCATTCCCGCTTTATGGTTTATTTCACCATTAGTTGACTAATTCTGTTTTATAAACATTCTACAAAGTCATAAAGTACGCATACTATTATTAATTCATTGATCAGCTGATTTTATACAAAGGTTAAAGTCGTAAATGGTAATGAGTGGTTTAGTTACAATGTCTGTATGTCGTTTGTTGAGGTTAAGTCTGACAAGCACAAGTTTTTGTGCTATCTTCTCTGTTATCAAAGAACGACAAAAATGTTGTAGCATTATTTGTTGGAAACTACCCATATAAGTACTGATTTGGAGAGCGAGGTTTAATGCGAAGTTTAAATTACACTTTGGTAAAGATGCGATTCCAACATTTTACTAACCCACTGCGGGGTTTCCAGGTTTCAGCACTGCCAATATATATCTTTTTTATTTATGAAATTGTAATATATATTATTATTATTATTATTATTATTATTATTATTATTATTATTATTATTATTATTATTATAACTGTGCATTAAGAAAAGTAAAAATAAAAATTAATGATTTGTTTTTTTTTTATTATGTAATAGAGAGAACAGAAATTACATACCATATGTTTTAAATGTTATGTTATTTTTTTTTTTTTTTAGTTGGCTACCATGTCTTTATAACTTTATGTACGAAAACAAAGTGTTGTATTCTGTCCTTGTAGTCAACAGCCGTGTAATTACTAACATTAAGCTTTTGAGTTCTGTCCGCATGCACAGCAATTTTCCAAAATCGATTCGAATGTGCATTGCAGTGCCATCTATAGATAAGAATGTGTACTGTGTCCTGCCTATGAGTGCTCCAGTGTGAGCAGCATGGTGAAGAGGGAGAGTACTGTACCGTTCGTTTGAACGACTCAACGACTCCGACTCATCACCACTGGTGACTGTTATTTCGGAACTGTTATTTGGAACATAGTATTTTTTCGGAACCGGAACAGTCGGAACTGTTCCGGGAAAAGAACAACTTCGCCCATCACTAGTTTGTAGTAGTGTGTGAATATTTCATATACATATTGTTTACCTAGGCCTGTGTGATTTTGTTATAAATATATTAAATATTTTGTTGCAATTTTTGCTCAAACATCTCCCTGATGTTAGCTATGTTAATATTATATGAATGACTCATATTAATATTTCACCGTTACAAGTCATGGGTCAACGAGACGAGTAGATATTTTAGCGTACAATGCTGACACTAAACAGGGCATCATTGTGGACCCCACGATACGTTTTGAAGTAGAATGTCATCAGTCAGCCGAGGTCCACCTTGAGAAGAAGTCGATCTATTAGCCTACAGTCAACTATTTCAAGCTGAAATATGCCTTAATTCACGTTGAGGTATTTGGCTTGCTCATAGGTGCTCGAGGGACTATACCAGCTTTTTTCGAAGAATTTCGACGGCAGTTTGCTCTGCCAACATCTCTGAGGGATGATATTGTGATAATTGTGTTAAAAAATCCTGCCAAATCCTAATTAATCACATGGTGCCACATTAATAGCAATTGTAATTTTTCACGCCCTTTTCTTTGTTTCCCTTTTGTAAAACTTAATATCTATGTTTACATATGTATAATATATATTTTTTGAGGATATGTCCGTAAGGGTTGCCCTCAATGGGGGGGAGTTTAATAATAATAATATTATTTTTAAATTGATTATTTTACAAATTTAATTCAATTCTACTAATCACTAAATTTTATAGTATGATTTTCTTATTGTTGTTTTATCATGATTTTTATGTTTATTTGTTTTATTGTATTTGTATTTCTGATGGTGTGATGGCCTTAACTTCACCAGAATAAATAAATAATAGACTAAATAAATAAATAAATAAATAAAATGTTCTACAATACTTTCCTTCTCTGAACTCGTAAGTACGAATGGTTGTATCTCTATCTCGCCAAAAATACGTTAAACAACTAATAGGCATACTGCTCTCGTAAATTGGGCGAATGTTTTCAGTATGACTGTACTTCCTTCCAGACTGGCGATGTCACTGTTCCCTCCCACTCCAGTACCGCGCTAGACTAGTCGGAACCGCATTTCTCTTAGTCCTAAACTCCTCAGAGGATGACAGTAGTGGTATTATGATGTAAAGAACGTAATTAAAATTATGGGAATGAAATTATATAATACGCTTCCCAAGTCAATATCAATAGTTTCAAAACTATATTTTATAATTTAATCTTTTCTACTCTGTAGATGAGTTTCTTAGCATAAATTCATATGAAATAAGTTGTTTAATAAATGAAGTTACTTATACTCGTATTTAGTTACAAATAATGAATTAAAAGTGAAGTGTTTTCATTAATTTTTAGAGTTTCATAATGTTTTCTGTTTTCATCCGAATTAAACTTTACTGTTTTCAATTATATGTGTACTAGCCGTACCTGTGCGCTCCGCTGCACCCGTTAGAATATAAATATGAAATAATTACATAATTAAAATAGGACGTTTGATCCAGGGAACATTCGTGTTTGATAGAAGAATAAATCGTTTATTATGTTACTTAATTTAAATTGTATTAAAAAAATTAAAATGCGATCATTTTGATCCAGAGACCACTCATTTGGTCACAAAAATTATTTTAGGAAATACAGGAAACGAATGCCTATCAAGTTTTCTGTGCATGAGATGCTATTTTAATCTTATCTGTCCTCGATTCACTCAGAAGTTAGGTATTGTAATAACATTATAGCATTATGTCCATCTAGAGAAATTACACTTTCCAATGTTGAATTAATAATTAATTATACAAATCGGTTAATTTAGCTTCCGATATTACTTCATACAAACACAGAAACATTCTCTGTAGGCTATGTTTCATAGCTTTCGATTGTTGTTGTCCAAGACCCCTTATAGACGAAGTCATTTGTTTTTTATTTTATTAAACCGCCTTAGATGGCGTTATTGTAATTTTAAACTCATTTACCTCATTAAATATCAGTTCTATCAAAATTTTGCATGGACTAAAACGTATCGGAAATTATTTTTAAAGAAACTTTTGTCATGTAATATTTTTCATGAAAATTAATAATAAGGGAGGTATTTCGATTTATTTAATTCAAGCCTCCTTATAACCCCCCTTTTAAATAAAATATTTTGAATGCCATTTAGCCTACATTTTAAGTTACAACGAACTTAATTTATATTCCAATTTTTATATAAATCGGTTCAGCCATTATCACGTGAAAAGGTAACAAACATCCAGACAGACATACAAACAAAAATTTCAAAAAAGCGATTTTCGGTTTCAGAATGGTTAACTATACATGTTAACACCAATTATTTTTGGAAAATCGAAAATTACCAGAAAAATGTTGGCTACAGATTTATTATTAGTATAGATTAATATTTAAATCAGTGATGTCAATATAATATGATTAGTGGCATTATGATGTAAAGAACGGAATTAAAATTATGGGAATGAAATTATATAAGCTTCCCAGTCAATATCAATAGTTTCAAAACTAGATTTTATAATTTAATCCTTTCTACTCTGTAGATGAGTTTCTTAACATAAATTCACATGAAATTGTTTTTTAATAAATAAAATTACTTACATTTACAATACAATAAAAATTAACTATTTTCATTAATTTTTAGAGTTTCAAAATATTTTGTGTTTTCATCCGAATTAAACTTTACTGTTTTCAATTATATGTGTATTTTCAATGTATGTTTTTCCCCCCTTCTATATTTGTGACGAAGCCTATCACTTTATGTTTAATCTATACTAACAATAAATCTGTAGCCGAAATTTTTCTGGTAATTTTCGATTTTCCAAACATAATTGGTCCTAACATATATAATTAACCACCCTGAAACCGAAAATCGCTTTTTTGAAATTTCTGTTTGTATGTCTGTATGTCTGTATGTTTGTTACCTTTTCACGCGATAATGGCTGAACGGATTTCGATGAAAATTGGAATATAAATTAAGTTCGTTGTAACTTAGATTTTAGGCTGTATGGAATTCAAAATACATTATTTAAAAGTGGGGTTATAAGGGGGCCTGAATTAAATAAGTCGAAATATCTCGCTTATTATTGATTTTTGTGAAAAATGTTACATAACAAACGTTTCTTTAAAAATAATTTGCGATACGTTTTATTCCTTGAAAAAATTTGATAGGACTGATATTTAATGAGATAAATGAGTTTTAAAATCAAAATAACTGCCATCTAAGGCCGTGTAATGAATTAAAAAACAAATGACTTCGTCTATAAGGGGCCTTGGACAGCAACAATCGAAAGCTATGAAAGATAGCCTACAGAGAATGTTTCTGTGTTTGTATGAAGTAATATCGGAGGCTAAATTAACCGATTTGCATAATTAATTATTACTTCCCCATTGGAAAGTGTAGTTTCTCTAGATGGACATAATGATATAATGTTATTACAGTAACTTTTGATATATAATATAATATAATATGTAATATTATATACAGTATAATACAATTTAAGTTATTTGAAGGGTTCAGAACCATAGTGGGCCAAGCGCCATTTACTGAATACGTAGAAAACAATTGTTAAAATTAAATTATTACCATAGTTAAATGGAAACATATAACAAGTAAAATAAAGTATACACATTAAATCTAAATGATGTCAATCTTCATTAAGCAATGGTTGCATGTAATAAAAATTAAGAAACATGTTAAAGGAATTGTCATTGCACCAAATGAGTGTCTCTGGACCAAAATGATCGCATTTTAATTATTTGGATGCAATTTAAATTAAGTAACATATTAAACGATTTATCCTTCTATCAAAAACGAATGTTCCCTGGATCAAACGTCCTATTTTAATTATGTAATTACTTTATATTTATTTCTAACGGGTGCAGCGGAGCGCACGGGTACGGCTAGTGGCTTAATAAATTGAATTGAATTGAATTGAATTGAATTGAATTGAATTGAAGTAAACCCAATGGCTATTACGGACATCAAACACTTCCACTCCGCCTGACAACTGAAACGTCCCGAATGCCCAAAATTTTAACAATATTCACTTTTAAATTGCTTATGTTACATTTTCTGACAAACTTCTAGATTGCTGTTTAAAATTCAATCTGTTCTGTCAGTACGACGAAGCGCATCGGGGCGAGCTGATGGAGCGGAAATATTTTCACGCTCCAACTATGTATGAAGGCTGTTCTCTCTTCCTTTCCTATGACCGGAAGGTATTTTACCATTGCTGGGATGACGTAGATACAAATAAAATATCGCCTATTTTAATTATCTGATATTAGCATGTGCCATTCATAATGGTCTAGCCATTTATTGTCGTAGCTTATTTGTAGGCAGGTATCATGCTCGCACATTCAATTGTTTGTGGTGGCGCCACTGTCGCGACTCGCTCTTGACCATTTCTTAAGTCTCGTAATGTCTGAACGATCAGTGTTAATTTAAGCATTTTTCAATGTCAAGTGTTTTATTTATGTATCGGTTTGTTTAATTTATGTAGCTTTATATAATTTTGATGGAATAAATATTTCTTGTATAACACAGCTTTTATATATGTATCATTGCAAGCGCTGGCAATGCATCAACCTGGGTACGAAATGACAGCTCCACCTGGTGGCCTTGTCAGCCACTCCCGGCAAACTGAAAGATAAGAATGAAATTTCAGCTCATTTATTCTGTGTTAAAACGAAATCGCACCCTGCTGATATGTTGAGCTGCGTATTCAAAACATTTCATCATGAATTACACCACAATGAAATGTGATCATTTTTTCATATTCGAGAGAGAACGGGTTTTTAAGCCGGAAGTCATTATTAAGGACAGTACATTGTCCCAGCAGGCTACAAGATTAAGTATTACTGGAGTTTTTAAGTTTTCATTCATTCATTCATTTTATTCCATAAATCTTACATGAGCAATGAAGTTTTAAGATGTGGAACAAGTCAAAATTTTACAATATTACAATTACAATTTTTACAAATTTTTATAGCTTTACAATTTAGTAATTTTCTACAATTTTTACAATTTTGTGCAATTTTTTACATTTTGGCGAGATGTAGTGAGATGAGGTGAGGTCCGAGGATTCGCCAAAATATTACCCGTCATTTGCCTTTTGGTTGGGGGAAACCTCGGAAAAACCCCAACCAGGTAATCAAATCAAAAGGGGGGGTTATCAAATCAAAGAGGTTGATGCCAAGGACTCGCCATAGACTCGCCGTAGACCATCCGGCTTCAGTCCCACGGCTGTGGAAAACCTCGGAAGAAACCAAAGACCAAGGTGGAATTCAATCCAAGCCCGAACGCAGCTCTGGATCAGCAGCCCAGCGAGTCTGCCGACTGAGCTACATCGACGGCTCTACTAAAAGTATACAATACATAGCCAATCAGATTATTAAATTTACAAACGCAAACGATCATTCATCAGTTGAGCTATATGTACTGTATAATACAAAACAAGTAAGTTAATTAAATTTAAGGCATAAACAATTCAACAGTTGTGATATACAGAAATTGATAATCATATCATGCAAACTACTTCAAATTACAAACACAAACAATTTATCAATAGAGCTATATAGAGTACTATTCAATTTAAATCATATAGAATTCATCGACCAAAACTATAGAAATATATACAATACAAAATAGCGTACTTTCATTAAGCAATTCAAATTTTTGCAATTAATATCAAGTAGATTAATTCAATTTATAATCATAAACAATTCATCAGTTGAGCTACACAGTCTACTATACAATTTACAGCATATATAATTCATCAATTGAGCTATACAGACTACCATTCAATGCTAGACAAAAATATACAATGCATAGTAAACAGATTAAGTCAATATAAAAACATATTTTAGTTGAGCTATATAAAATTGTAAATGTCATTTAAGTAGAATAATTCAATTCACAAGCATAAACAATTCATCAATTGTGTAGAAGGTATGAGTATGTAGAAATTTGGTTAATTCTTTTCTGAACATTTTCTCGTGGTTCTTCAAATCTTTAAGATAATTAGGCAGTGCATTGAAGACTGTTATACATGAATAGCGAACTCCTTTTTTAAGACAGCTTAGACTAACAGAGGGTAGATGAAGATCTGATTTATTTCTTGTATTAAATTGATGAATGTCTCGATTAGTACTGAATTTATCTTGGTTCTTAATATACAGCATCATTAGGGAAAGAATGTATTCACAAGGTAAAGCCAAGATTTCTAAGTTTCGGAAAATATTTTTACATGATGTCCTTTTATGCACACCGGCCAGGCTATTCTGTTCGCGAACCGTAGATTAATTCCTGGAGTCAACGACCTGAATATTCCGCCTGTGAAACTGAATAAAACAATCATCCCGTTTAGCTCTACCGTCAAAAATCTCGGAGTACATTTCGAATCTAATCTCAATTGGGATACGCATATTAAATATACATGTAAGAAGGCATTCTCTATTCTCCATTCACTAAAAAGATTGTATCATTATCCATCTAAATTAAAACAGACGCTGGTACAGACACTCATTCTACCTCACTTCGATTATTGCGACGTTTTGTTCAGTGATCTCAGGATTGATTCCGCTCAGAAACTACAGCGTGTTCATAACGCGTGCGTCCGCTTCATTTGTAATGTTCGATACTATGATCATATCTCACCTTCTTTCAAGAAGTTATCATGGCTTAGGTTACATGAGAGGAGAAATCTGCACTCACTTTCTCTCTTATATCGAATTATGCACTCTTCATCCCCTATTATTTATTCGCTCGATTTCATACTCTCTCTCGCTATCATAATATTAATACTCGATCACAACGCGATAACACGCTAGAAATTCCACTTCACGCATCGTCTCTGTATTCCTCATCCTTCACTGTTGCTACCTCTCGTCACTGGAACTCTCTGCCGCCTGAAGTCAAGGGCTGCCGAACATTGAATTCTTTCAAATCAAAGTTAGAAAATTATCTTATGACGAGTTGCCAAACTAACTTACTATTATGACAAGTGTTGTATTGCATGTTTCCACGTTTTCACATTTTTTTTATGTTCTAATGATATTCAACTTATTTTATATTTTTGTTTTCATATTTTCCGATAATGTTATATCTCTAATGTGATAAGTTGAGCTATATATAATCTTAATTTTCCTTATTGTGTGTACTTAGAAATATTGTATTCACTGTATACTTTGTACTGCACTATTTTATTACTACTATTATTATTATTATTATTATTATTATTATTATTATTATCATCATTATTACTATTCTTATTTTATTATTATTATTATTATTATTATTATTATTATTATTATTATGAATAATTGTCTTTTTTTTGTATGCCTCATTTATTTTGACCTGCTGTTCACATATTATTATGCTTTTTTCTTTCTTTCTGTATGTTATATATTATGTGCGATTTCTTCTTATTTGTTGTGTATTTTTTATTATTATTATTATTATCTTATTCAATTTTGTGCGTAAAATTGTAGTGTAATTTGTAAATTTGTAGTGTTTTTGTAACGCAGTCTTTACTCCTGGTTGAGTGTTAGAGAAGGCCGTATGGCCTTAACTCTGCCAGGTTAAATAAATCATTATTATTATTATTATTATTATTATTATTATTATTATTATTATTATTATTATTATTATTATAGCTTTCTTTTCTAAAACAAAAACGTGTTTAGCTTCAGACGTGCATGCTTCTAGCAAGCGAATTACTTGACTGCGGACTGACGGCTCACACGACTCTTGTTTAGTCAAGTTGGGCAGAACGAAACATGGACCAATTTAACAATTCCACTAATATTTACAACTTAAATTATTTAAACGATGTACACTAGAATACGCTATTTTTACTATTTACACTAGAATAAAGAATGTAGGCCTACATTGATCAAACATTATTAAACACTATTAGGAAGAAAAGTAAAGAAGGTAAACTTCCGAATTCAAAATGAGCCAGTAGAGCAAGTGGACAGCTTCAAATACTTGGGGTGTACTATAAGCAGTAACATGAGCTGCTGTCAAGAAGTCAAAAGGAGTATAGCAATGGCAAAGGAAGCTTTTAATAAAAAAAAGGAGCATCTTCTGAGGACCTCTGGAGAAATAACTAAGGAAGAGAGTGGTGAAGTGCTTTGTGTGGAGTGTAGCATTGTATGGGGCAGAAACATGGACATTACGAGGAAGTAAAGAGAAGCGAATAGAAGCATTTGAAATGTGGATATGGAGAAGGATGGAACGTGTGAAGTTGACAGAGTACGAAACGAAGCTGTGTTGGAAAGAGTGGATGAAGAAAGAATGATGCTGAAACAGATCAGGAAGAGGAAAAGGAATTGGTTGGGCCACTGGTTGAGAAGAAACTGCCTGCTGAAGGATGCACTGGAAGGAATGGTGAAGGGAGAAGAGTTTGTGGTAGAAGAAGATATCAGATGATAGACGACATTAAGATGTATGGATCATACGAAGAGACAAAGAGGATAGCAGAAAATAATGCTGGGTTTGCAGTGAAAGACCTGCTCTTGGACATAACACTATGAATGAAAGCTTACGTACAGTGTTGTGTATTGTAATGCAAGGTATTTTATTTCATAATACTATAAACTACTTATTTTGTAAATTGTGTACAGTAGTGTAAATAATGTTTGATTATGTAAGCCTTCATTATTCATGATAGTGTAATAGTATAAATAGCGTAAAGGGCTGTAAGACAATTTAAATTTCGGGTGTAATGCTGAAATTGCAACAGAAACTAAATTAATTGTTCTACTTACTGTAGCTTTTGAAACACCTCCTTGATATCCAATAGAGCTGAAGAGATCCCAATGCATAGGGCATAGTACCTCAAAGCAATTAGTAGTTTCTCCATAGGTAAGACAGATAAGTTTATTCTATTTTGATGTTCTAACCCTCTCCAATTTCATTATAGTTTTAGAAACTCGGTAATGTTAAATGAATATATTTCTGGGAGATCCTAAAATCATTTTTTTCCTTATAGGCTATTTCTTCTTATAGTTCCAATCCTTTGCCTTTCTTCTTCATTTTGAGTCCTTTTCAATCTAGCTTGTAATATCTACTCTGGCAGCCATATTTGACTCTGTAACAACATGTTAAAATGTTACTTATTTACAAATGGCTTTTAAGGAACCCGCAGGTTCATTGCCGCCCTGACATAAGCCCGCTATCGGTCCCTATCCTGAGCAAGATTAAACCAGTCTCTATCATCATATCCCACCTCCCTCAAATCTATTTTAATATTATCCTCCCATCTACGTCTCGGCTCCCCAAAGGTCTTTTTCCCTCCGGTCTCCCAACTAACACTCTATATGCATTTCTGGATTCTCCCATACGTGCTACATACCCTGCCCATCTTAAACGTCTGGATTTAATGTTCGTAATTATGTCAGGTGAAGAATACAATCCGTGCAGTTCTGCGTTGTGTAACTTTCTCCATTCTCCTGTAACTTCATCCCTCTTAGCCCCAAATATTTAAAATGTTACCAGTAGGAAACAGTTATATTAAATTAACTACGAGTTTAACATGACATTAGCAGTAATTGGCTTTAATGAAACTCTCGTGTTAAGTTCAATGTTAAAATGGACTAGCAGTGTGTTAAATGTATAAGAACGATCAGAGAAACTGGGCCCTAGTCTCGAGACAACAATGCAATTTGATAGTTAAAGAAATTACCCCCAAACTAAATTCAGCTTGTTTTGCTATTAGATCTATGCAAAAGATAGTAAATATCAATACCTTAAAAACAATATACTTTGCATACTTCCACTTGGTAATGAGTTTTGGAATAATATTCTAGGGAAATTCCACAGATAGTAACAGTAAATTTCTACATCTTGATTACACAACTTTTAACACTGTATCACTTCGGAATTTGTATGATAATAACTTTCTTGTGTTAAATATTATTAACATACCTTGTTAACATGTTTCGACCTATTTTTCGGTCATCTTCGGTACCAACAACGACCACTTCCAAAGATGACCGAAAAATAGGTCGAAACATGTTAACAATGTATGTTAATAATATTTAACACAAGAAAGTTATTATCATACAAATTCCGAAGTAAATTTCTATTTCAAAAAAGAGTAATTAGAATAACAGTAGGTGCCAAATCTAGGGAATCGTGTAGGACTATTTTCAAGAAACTACAAATAATGCCCATGGCTTGTCAGTATATCTTTTCATTAATAATCTTCCTCGTATGTAATCGTGAATACTTTGTAACTAATTCAACAGTTCATAGCATAAATACACGTCAAAAAATTACATTCATACTCCATCGGCAAGTCTATCGTGCTATCAAAAAGGAGTGCGTTATATGGCAGTAAAAATTTGTAATAGCCTCCCTATCGATATAAAAAAAATGAAACTCAAAACATAAGATTATTTAGGGCCAAATTAAGGAGGTATCTAATTTCTCACGCCTTCTATTCTGTAAATGAATTTATGACATTCAATCACGCTTCATGAAATTGATACTAAAGGTTTGTGTTGTACTATTAGACTATATTGTAAATCTCGTCTATATATATATTTCATCTAGACTGTGACTATAAATTAAGATTTTATAATAGTATTAAGTTTTTTGACTTGTTCCATATTCTAGCTGTAAGCAATGTATGAATACCATGGAATGTTAATAAATACAGTACAATACAATAGTCGAAACGGTTCTTACATCAGTAGCACGCCATTGAGTTGGTTGCTGAAAAAGGTTCCAGAGAGCCGAAAATTATGCGGTATGAAGATACAGTCGTAAGGTATTTATGTCAGCCGGTTCAGATAAATCCTTACTTTAGAAGTTTTCTCATCTCGAAGATGACAGCAGTTGTTCATTTCGCCAGAGATTGTACGCCGGTACTTTGGAGAGGAAAGCAAATGTTGTAGCCGTCCAGTTAACAGTGTACAGTGTATCACTTTCTCATATAGTCTCTTCGATGACGATCTTACATGTAATATAAAACGATTCTGCTTGCTAATTCATTCAGTCATAGCAGTTAATCGTTTGTGATAATCCTGCCGTTTATGACTCATTTGTCATGCAAGTATCGCACTGAGATATGTTTAATTAATACTGTCCTTGTGTCTGTTTTAAGTTTCATGTCTGACACTACTAGTGTCGTAAAATTTATGACATCCATTCTGAAAAGCGTACAAGACACATAATATCTGTTCTCGAATTTGATTTTATTTTACACGGGCGTTGATTTAAAGACTTGAACGAAAAAGCTTTTAATCATTTCCTGTACTAAAATATCTCACGCCGTAAATAACTAGAAATGTCATATCTCAGCTTGTAAGAATTGGTGAGTGAATTATTACATAAGGTGTTACAGATTTTTTTCTCCAGACTGTGCAGGAAATATTTCTTCTGTTTTAATTAACGATAAACTGTGGTTTTATTACCTACCAGCTTTGTAATTCAAACTAATAAATAAGTTTATCCGTCTTTATTCGCATAAATCCCCGCATAATAACGAGAGTCGTTTATTTTTAATGTCATAAATAAAACATATCGAATACGGTTAGTTTTATCGTCATGAAACTTTATCCCAACTCTTCTACAAATCAAGTAGTCTATGAGGCCGCGTATAGAGTGTATTTATGTATGTCACTAGGAAAATATAAAGGCCACCGTGGCAAATACTTCACTAAAGGTTAAATACGCTGCAATAGTAATATGCGTTATAAGAGCGGTATGTTGACGTTTTCATGTTCGAGGAAAAGATTGAAAAAACGAAACGTAGTTGAGCTTTTTTAATTTCCGAGAACATGAAAACAAACATACCGCTCGTGTATCGTACATTATTTTGTGCGAAGATCGTTTATTGCATACCTGAAAGACGAATTTCTAATTAGTTGCAATGAAATCTCCATGTTGGTTTCTGTTTAATGACGGCAACTTCGGAAAACCAAAATATCTTTCTTCAACATTGTTGCCTAAAATGTTTTCTGTGTTTACTATACTCCAGCAGGCCGTGATATACGTCTGTCTTTTTTTCCCCCAGTCTATAAATGCGAACTTAAAAGAAACGGTAAGGTTATGTAATGATTTATTTTTCATTTTAATATTTTAACAATATTATTTATATAACATATTGCAGTAATAACATCGGCATCTGGAATGTTGTTGATTTTTTCACGGCTTCCTTAATGTTACTTGTATCAGGAATACAATAAGTTTCGTGGAGTAATAAACTTTACTTAATTTTTGCAAATATTTAAAAACAATAATTAACATTGCAATTTAGGTGAAATTGCAGTGGTAAGTTTCCAATTTATAATTATTATTGTGTTAAACGTCTCTAAAAATAATATGTTAAAAGCCTAAAGCAGTAAAATGAATGTCGCGCTTAAGCGGTAAGAAGAGGGAAATTATTATGTGTGTTACGTTGGGAATACTGAATGTGGTATTTCACACTTACCGCGTATTGGTTCTGTGCGGAAAACAAGCAAATACGCACGATCTCGCACAAAAGTTACTTACATTCCTTTTCATATATAATCTAACATTATTAAAATGGGCGATTCCAGAAATACATATAGTGTGTTAGTTGGGAGGCCGGAGGGAAAAAGACCTTTGGGGAGGCCGAGACGTAGATGGGAGGATAATATTAAAGTGGATTTGAGCGAGATGAGATATGGTGGTAGAGACGCGATTAATCTTGCACAAGATAGGGACCGATGGCGGGCTTATGTGAGAAGGGCAATGAACCTCCGGATTCCGTAAGTAAGTTAGTAAGTAACATTTTTGAAATTGGTGCTCTGTAATATTTTCTATCAAGCCAGGTCGCGAGCATGAAGCGCGATATTTCAATAACTCATTTTCATTACCGAGTTGTATGAAGTGAAGAATAGATTTCGACAAATATACGTTGTACGCGTATACTTCGGTAATTGACAACGAAGGTGACACATATTTTATTAAGCCTATACAGTTTAAACGTTTCGCAAAAGTTCAGTTTCATTATTATAGGCCTATATATTTATTTAGTTATATTTTAGTTATTTATTATTTTGTTTATTTATTTACTTACTTCACTTATTTATTTATTTACTTGCTTACTTACATATTTATTTATTTATTTACTTACCTTATTTATTTATTTATTTGTTTGTTTATAAGAAAGACATTTTATAAATTCATAATTCTTCGAAATGTTATCACTAAGCGGCATTGAGAATAATTAGTATTTTAGCTTTAGTACAATCATTAATACAATACGGTAAATTAAATTAGGGTGGAGTAGCATCATCTGTACTTAATCCATTAACTTTATTATATAGGAGATTAATAGATATTTGTCTGATCAAAAATATGGATTACCCAACAAATTTAATTTATACAAATTTTAAAGTATTAACTATTGCAGAAATTTATCAATATAGTTTACTAATTTACTACAACAGAAATCAAATAAAACATAAATCTAATCGACATGAATATCATACTCTAAGACAAAAGTCTACTTTCTCATTGATTGAGCATAGAAGTCATACAAGTACAGCACTTAAACATATTAGTTTCGACCCAAGATTTTTTATAATAAAGTTATAAATCACTTTCCAAATTTGAAATATTTTAAAACTGGACCTTTTAAAAAAGAAATTTTTTTAAATTATTCACGATATATAATATTAAGAAATGTGCGTATTTTTTACCTTTTTATTTCTGTCGGCTATAGTCATGTTTTTTATTCCATATCACTGACTTCTGTATTTTTTCTCTTTTTCTCTTTCTTTTTTTTCTCTTGTGTGTTAGTTGTCGGTCTGAATTAAGTTAATTAGTGTATTTAGTAAACTGCCTTTGTAAATTTTATGTTGTATAATTGGCTAAGACCATACTGTATGTACACGAGCCTGACTCTTACGGTAGTGGCTAGAAATATTTTTTGTTGCATAGTTTTGAATTGTACTCACTTTGCTTAATAATTCTTGGCGCTACAGCCCATGAAGGGCCTAGACCGACCAGTCGGCTGCTGGCCTCACGCCCACATTCCGAAGCAGAGGTGGACGATCATCCAACCAGAATGGAGGTATCGTGTGGTTAACCGTTATAGCTGGTATTCGCAACCGGATTTCGCTACCTATCGTAGCTCCCCAAGCGCATCACGATGCTGGGTGGGCACCGGTCCCATGCACTGGCCGAAATTTCATGAGAAAATTTCTTCCCCCATGAGGACTCGAATCAGCGCGCATTCCGTAACGCGAGTCCTAGGCGGGATGCCTTATACCACGACGCTACGGCGCGGGACACTCACTTTGCTTACTAGCTAAATAAATAATAACAACCAAATTTAAAAAAAAGTATATTTATACAGACGTTCATGGCTACATGCTCATCAAAGCACTTTCTTCACATACATATAATATAAAAATTGTATGGAGCGCGATAAAAGGAACATAAGTCATAAACTGCAAGTTTCGAGTAGAGCAGAAGCAATTTTTTTTTTAATGAGGACCAATATCATTCTGCTATTACTATGACAACAGCTGCTGATGTCAGCATTGCTACCACTGCAATTCTGAATGATGAAGAACAATAAATTAATACGAAGGAAAAATGACTGTGGAGAGACGAAAGGAATAAGATGAAGAAGAAAGAAGAAAGGCATTAATAAAGTAAAACATGTAAAAATAGATAATATAACAATGATAAATGTACAAGATAGAAGAAATGGAAAATAGCACGTACCTACGAATGAGTTTTGTCAAAGGAGAATTCAGGACGAAGTACGCTCCTTGATGTTTAGTCACGATAACCTGCTGTTTGCTGGAGGCATTCACAGTGCCAATCGTAAAGAAATAGGAGTTCTCTTACACCATAATCAGAATAGGCGAAGGTGTAATGATAGAGTATTACAAGCAAATGACAATGAAGCTAAACCATTCGTACCTGCGCCTTTAGTTGGAGCTCGGATATTACATCATGCGAGAGGCTCGCGAACGATTCCAATTTAAGGACAAATAAGAGGAGCCATGAAATTAGTCATCGCCGGCATCGAAATACAGGGAGATTATTGTACTACGAGACTCCACTCCGCGGCCCGAGCGGCTCGGCATTCGCCGGTAGCTTATCAGCGTCTGCCTTGCATTTCATACGCGCTCCGTTCCACAGCGTAATAACCTCCCGTTATTTGCCAGCAAACCGTCAATATGCTCCTTTGTTCAGAAATTTCTTGGCTACTGTTTCAGCTCACAACTTAACGATATTATACGAGGCGCGTCCATAAAGTAATTTTCCAACTCGTCCCATAGCTAGCAAACCATATGTTGCTCGAAGCGACTGCGTGTACGTGATAGAGTAATGTCCTGGCATGGCGCATGCACTAACGGAAATTCCCAAGTGCTCTCAGTAGCTTCGTTACATTCAGCGTATTCCGAATCTCACCGGTCCGGTGGCATCAATGACGTCACGTTGCAGCGAAATATGGAACAAAACTGCCGGAAGGATCGATGGCTGTCATGGCGACTGTACAAGTTGTTGTCTGTGCTACGCTAGCAAATTTTTTCGAAATTTTTGTACTGCCATCTCGTTCAAAGAAAAGATAGCATAAACAATTTATTTCTTGAACCGGTAGTAATAACGGGTCCGTTGACATGTTCGCTCATAAGCCATTAACATATTATTTTTACGTTGTGCTCATTACAAACAATACAGCAGAACACACCGCCATGACACAGCAGTGCACGGTTATTCGTCTGCTAATTCCCGCCCTATACAAGAACCAATCAGATTCACTGATGGCGGCTGATGGAGACTGCCACCACCTCTGCAAGTTGATGGCACTGGTGTGACACCGGTGGAGCATCAATGACGTCATCGGTGGAATTCGGAACACCGTGATGCCATCGGATTGCTCACTGGTGAGATTCGGAATACGCTCATTGGTTGAAGATGGAAGTTCCTATTCCAGCTCCCGCCGCGTTAAGTGCGGTCAGTGATAAAGTTTTTGAATGCACAGGGCATAGCGCCGATTGAAATTGATCGTCAGCTGTGCCAGGTCTATGGGCAAGCAGATGGTGCGTTGCTGCTGTAGACAGTTTTCAGCAGGACGCCAAAATGTGCATGACGAGGAGCGCAGTGGGAGGCCAACCATCATCACAGACGACCTTGTGGAGCAACGCACCATCTGCTTGCTCATGACGTTAGGCCCATAGACCTGGCACAGCTGACGATCAATTTCAATCGGCGCTATGCCCTGTGCATTCAAAAACTTTATCACTGACCGCACTTCACGCGGCGGGAGCTGGAATAGGAACGTCCATCTTCAACCAATGCAACGAAGCTACTGAGAGCACTCGGGAAGTTCCGCTAGCGCATGCGCCATGCCAGGACATTACTCTATCACGTACACGCAGTCACTTCGCGCAACATATGGTTTGCTAGCTGTGGGACAGTGGGAAAGTTACTTTATGGACGCGCCTCGTATAAACTGCGCGGTGTTGTAATATGAATGAATTTATTGTTGGCGAGATGAATCCAAAGAATTCGTCATGAGATTACCTAGGGTTGCCAACGCTGATTAATAAAATTACCGGCTATTTTACACATGCAAGTTTTGATGAATAAACTAAATACAAAATATTAAGAGGTTAAGTACAGCTTACATAAGTAAAATTTTTGGAAATATTCAACATTTTTTTCTTCATTACTGTATCTTGTACAATAATGAAAATTGATATGTGTAAAACACTGTCCTTCTGCTATATGAAGAAAATATTTTTACGATTTAAAGAAAAATATTTGTATATATTTTTTTCATAATTCATAATGGTGGTGGTTTACTATGCAATAATGAAGCGTTTCCCTCATAACTCATAAACTTGTTAAATTTTTCATGTTCTCTCTCTTGCTGAAACTCATGTTTGCAATATCATGCTCTTTCAACTACATTCCTTAATAAATTATATTCTTTTTTATTTTGTGTTAAAAGAAAATGCTGATATTTAACCATTATTTAAAATGAATTTATTTTTTGTCAGACAATCTATCAAAGGTAGAGAAGTGATCTTGCATCATATTTTAGATGTGACATGCATAAATACACACAAAAAATGTCATCACAGAATGTTGGATAGTTTTTTAGTTATGTGGGAAAAGCTTCATCACTGCACAGTGAACTGAATTTTGAAAAAAAAAAAAAATGTAAATAATTTTTTAATCGTAAAAATATTTGTTTCATATAGCAGAAGGACAGTGTTTTACACATATTAATTTTCATTGTTTTACAAGATACAGTAATGGAGGAAAAAAAATGTTGAATATTTCCAAAATTTCACTGCTGTAAGCTGTACCTAACCCCTTAAGGAAACAGATTCTCTTTATTGAACCGTATATGTACTGTTGTTTTTGGTATAGGCAATGAACAAATTTGACGATGAATAATATTGCTTTAGTGTTCCAAATTCGCTTTTCAAAATTTTATTTCGAGCTTGATTCAACAGTGTTAATAACTAATTTTTCTTCTGCTATAAAGCGATAAATTTCTGTACAACTAAATTTAAGATTTTCCGTCATACAAAGCCCAGCTTTTACTATTTCCACCCTTTCACGATTCCTCTCATCATGCTATAAGCTATTCGTGATACTAAACATGCGAGCCACAAAGGCTTTGCTTCTCTGGTGGATAGCGGCGAAGATGAGGGAAGCAAAACATGTGAGAGAGAAGCTGCGTCATCACATTTATTTTTGGAGGTTAAGGGATAATATCACAAT